>NC_091358.1:6020976-6033476 GCF_038502225.1 Cherax quadricarinatus
ACACACACACACACGCACACACACACACACACACACACACACACACACAATACATCTATCGAAACAGGGAGATTGCCTGAGGCATGGAAGACAGCAAATGTAGTCCCAATCTTTAAAAAAGGAGACAGACATGAAGCATTAAACTACAGACCAGTGTCACTGACATGTATAGAATGCAAAATCATGGAGAAGATTATCAGGAGAAGAGTGGTGGAACATCTAGAAAGGAATGATCTCATCAACAGCAGCCAACATGGTTTCAGGGACGGGAAATCCTGTGTCACAAACCTACTGGAGTTCTATGACATGGTGACAGCAGTAAGACAAGAGAGAGAGGGGTGGGTGGATTGCATATTCTTGGACTGCAAGAAGGCGTTTGACACAGTTCCACACAAGAGATTGGTGCAAAAACTGGAGGACCAAGCAGGGATAACAGGGAAGGCACTACAATGGATCAGGGAATACTTGTCAGGAAGACAGCAGCGAGTCATGGTACGTGGCGAGGTGTCAGAGTGGGCACCTGTGACCAGCGGGGTCCCACAGGGGTCAGTCCTAGGACCAGTGCTGTTTCTGGTATTTGTGAACGACATGACGGAAGGAATAAACTCCGAGGTGTCCCTGTTTGCAGATGACGTGAAGTTGATGAGAAGAGTTCAGTCAATCGAAGACCAGGCAGAACTACAAAGGGATCTGGATAGGCTGCAGACCTGGTCCAGCAACTGGCTCCTGGAGTTCAATCCCACCAAGTGCAAAGTCATGAGGATTGGGGAAGGGCAAAGAAGACCGCAGACGGAGTACAGTCTAGGGGGCCAGAGACTACAAACATCACTCAAGGAAAAAGATCTTGGGGTGAGTATAACACCACGCACATCTCCTGAAGCGCACATCAACCAAATAACTGCTGCAGCATATGGGCGCCTGGCAAACCTCAGAACAGCATTCCGACATCTTAATAAGGAATCGTTCAGGACCCTGTACACCGTGTACGTTAGGCCCATATTGGAGTATGCGGCACCAGTTTGGAACCCACACCTAGCCAAGCATGTAAAGAAACTAGAGAAAGTGCAAAGGTTTGCAACAAGACTGGTCCCAGAGATAAGAGGTATGTCCTATGAGGAGAGGTTAAGGGAAATCAACCTGACGACACTGGAGGACAGGAGAGATAGGGGGGACATGATAACGACTTGCAAAATACTGAGAGGAATTGACAAGGTGGACAAAGACAGGATGTTCCAGAGACTGGACACAGCAACACGGGGACACAGTTGGAAGCTGAAGACACAGATGAATCAAAGGGATGTTAGGAAGTATTTCTTCAGCCACAGAGTAGTCAGGAAGTGGAATAGTTTGGGAAGCGATGTAGTGGAGGCAGGATCCATACATAGCTTTAAGCAGAGGTACGATAAAGCTCATGGTTCAGGGAGAGTGACCTAGTAGCGACCAGTGAAGAGGCGGGGCCAGGAGCTTGGACTCGACCCCTGCAACCTCAACTAGGTGAGTACAACTAGGTGAGTACACAAATAGGGGCCAGGATATGTGATTCGACCCCTGCAACCACATATAGGTGGGTACACACACACAAGGCCAGGAGCTATGAATCGATCCCTGCAACCACAGTTAGGTGAGTACACACACACACACACACACGAGCTGTGAATCAACCCATACAACCACATATAGGTGGATACACGCCCACACACCAGGCCAGGAGCTATGAATCGACCCCTACAACCACATATAGGCGGGTACACACACATACACAAACACACACACACACACACACACACACACACACACACACACACACACACACACACACACACACACACACCAGGCCAGGAGCTATGACTCGATCCCTGCAACCACAATTAGGTGAGTACACACAAATTTTCCAACATGTGGTCGACTTCCACGAACCAAAAACCCACAGATTTATATCCAGAAAACGCATTTATATATATAACTTTGCAGACTAACAGCAGCCATTACTCTATGTAGAAAGACAGGGAGGTGGACAGGGCAACAAATTACTCCTGACAAACTTAACCTCAGCTGTTGTCACGCTACAGGTTTTAACTTCGAAATATCTGACCACTGCCTGGGATTAGGGGGCAAGGGTGCCTTGATGCCGGCCAAGGGTGCCTTGATGCCGGCCAAGGGCTCTTGATAATGGAAACTGGAGCTTTCTTCATCTCTCCCTCTCTCTCTCTCTCCTTCTATCTCACTTGATATGCCCTTGTTCGACGCATCTTACCCAAGGACTGATATACACTTGTTAAGGTACAAGAACGTATGTGCAACTAATGCCACGTTTTATTATGGCAACGTTTCGCTCTCCAGAACCTTTGTCAAGCTAGAGAGCGAAACGTTGCCACAAAATATCTCATTAATGGCTCGTGTGTCCCTTTACAAAACATATTGGGGGTAATTCTAATCCAGAAAGACTTTCACACACACTGGCTTGTATAGACTGTTCTCGGGGGAGAGTATGTCTGATTATCTGTTGGTGGTCTGGCGTGTCTGCTCGGTGTCTGAGGAGAAATGCAGACACTGTGTCTGCTCAAGACAGACTCTCTCACTCTCTCTCGTACTCTGGAGAACAGAAGGAAAGTCCCTCTAGAGAAGAGTAGTTGTAATTCTTTGTATTATGGTTCTTCTCTTCAAGTGGACCAAGGTCCTCTCTTCAGGGGACTCAAACATCAAGGCTCCTCTCTTGAAGGAAAGCAAGGCACCTTTCTTCGAGGGAATCAAACATCAAAGCTTCTCTCTTGAAGGAAAGCAAGGCACCTTTCTTCGAGGGAATCAAACATCAAGGCTTCTCTCTTGAAGGAAAGCAAGGCACCTTTCTTCAAGGGAATCAAACATCAAGGCTTCTCTCTTGAAGGAAAGCAAGGCACCTTTCTTTCTTCTAGGGAATCAAACATCAAGGCTTCTCTTTTCAATTAGACCAAACATCAAGGAAGCCAAACATCAAGGCTCCTCTTTTCAAGGGAACCCAAGAACTGCAACAGCCAAATCCACTTCAGTAAATAAACAAAACAAAGTCGGTCCCAGAGCAAGAACTCTCTCAACACAGGTCATAGATCAACAAAGGAACGTCACATGCGCAGATCAAACTTCAGCCATATTTCAACACATTCAAAAAGAGAAAGAATATCACACTCACAACATGAACGGGGACGCCGACACACACAAAACAGAGCGCCGCTACTAACGAAATGTGGTAGACTCAATGCTCGTTGGTTCCGGACTCAATTCTGAGTGTGTTTAAGAGGGGTAACCAGGTGAAGTTTTAAAATACGAGTACAACATCGATTTTCCGGACACTGATGGTCCAGAACCATACAAGTTTACGAGCAGGAGCTTGAAATTCCCGCGGCAATGTATTTACCACCAAACTGTACGTCACTTATCCAACCCCAAGACCAAGGAATACAGTGCTCTCTGAAGGTAGAAAAATCATTAATCCGGAAAGGAGTTGGAACCAAAGGTCCGGAAAATCGATGTTATACCTGTACTCATAGAGTCAGTATCTATACTCAGTGGTCACTTTATTAGGTAAACACTTCTAGTACTGGGTCGGATTCCCCTCCCCCAGAACGGCCTGAGTTAAGGTGGCCCGTGGCCTGGTAGGCAAAGTTCTTGCTTCACATGCTGAGGGTCCGTGGTTCGATTCCCGGCAAGAGTGGAAATAATGGGCGTGTTTCCTTACACCTGCTGTCCATGTTCACCCATTAGTAAAATGGGTACCTGGGTTAGTCGACTGGTGTGGGTCGCATCCTGAGACAAAATTGACCTAATTTGGTCGAAATGTTCAGCCTTAACCAGCGACTTTCTATATAGTAGTATGTCACTGATGTCAGCTATGGTCTGTATACCTTGTACATGTACTGGTAGATATTATTATTATTATTATTATTATTATAACAATTTATGATAGCCTGATTCAACAAGGTGCTGGAGACATTCCTCAGAGATCCAGGTCCATGTTGATATGACAACATCACGCAGTTGATGCTGCAAAGATGTCGTCTGTACATTCACGGTGTGAATCTTCCGTTCCATCACATCTCAAAGGTTTCTGCTAAATTCTGACACCAACATATTATGGCGATTTTGCCGGCAGTACAACATTTCGAACCATACTCAGTTTCGTCAGCGATATATATATATATATATATATATATATATATATATATATATATATATATATATATATATATATATATATATATATATATATATATATATATATATATATATATATATATATATATACCCTTCTCCAGGCTGAGGGACTGACCACCTCAGAACTACGTCTTCAAGGGTGATGAACTGATTACATCGTCTCTGCATCCCTACTGCTACTCCCACCTCCTCTGTACTCGACTAAAGAACCCTGCTGTGTAGGCGAAACGTGTCAGAACAAAGATATCTTACTGCTGCACATGTGTTATCAACCTGTCGGTATTGTATACCATTATCATATTTACTCTGTGTCCCTGCCCGTTGGGACACAGCTAACATGTAGCCTTTTACGACCACTTTCACTGATTATAATCCCAGTAAACCAACCCACTTTCGAATGACGTCAAGTGAACAAGCATCGGGTCACCGATAATTGTTCCCTTATTAATATCCATCAAAAACAGACCTAGTTAGACGCCACGAGCGAGTGCATCAACACTAAACAGATCTGGTCAAGGACTCGAACCCGTGTTCCACGCCACCTAGCCACGCAGAGACCACTAAAATTACCACGACTCATCCCCTCCCTCCTCTATCAACCACAGTAGCAGTGGTAGAGCAATCTAGCCACTTGCAATTTTGTCTAGTCAGAGACTCCCGGGAATATTTAATGTCAATATAATGCAATCAATTTGTCTAATTACTGGAGATGAGACGTGCAGGCTGCCCAAGGGATGCTGTAATCAGATAACCAGGGTGTAATGGGATGCTGTAATCAGATAACCAGGGTGTAATGGGATGTTGTGATCAGATAACCAGGGTGTAATGGGATGCTGTAATCAGATAACCAGGGTGTAATGGGATGCTGTAATCAGATAACCAGGGTGTAATGGGATGTTGTGATCAGATAACCAGGGTGTAATGGGATGCTGTAATCAGATAACCAGGGTGTAATGGGATGCTGTAATCAGATAACCAGGGTGTAATGGGATGCTGTAATCAGATAACCAGGGTGTAATGGGATGTTGTGATCAGATAACCAGGGTGTAATGGGATGCTGTACTCAGATAACCAGGGTGTAATGGGATGTTGTGATCGTAATGTAATAGGATGCTGTAATCAGATAACCAGGGTGTAATGGGATGCTGTAATCAGATAACCAGGGTGTAATGGGATGCTGTAATCAGATAACCAGGGTGTAATGGGATGCTGTAATCAGATAACCAGGGTGTAATGGGATGCTGTAATCAGATAACCAGGGTGTAATGGGATGCCGTAATCAGATACATTCAGCAACCATCACCAGGCACTGTCCTGGTGCTGGTGAAGGGATCTTGATCCAAGAAACCGAAGTTATTATTTTGTTCCTCGAATCAAAACTGATCACCTCTCATTCCACCAGCACTACAAAGCCCCTACGGGTTCACATAAAAAACTCAGCTTACCTCCCTGGCTCTGGAACTGCCACAGTTCCTCGCAGACGTAGTGTTAAGACAGTGATCAACTGGGCTGTTTGTCACTGCCGTGAGCAGTGACTTCCTGGGTCAGGCTGGAGGGAAGTTATCTCGGGGAATTTAAAGCTAAATTTGGGGTTACATCTGGTCTTCCAAAAAAATCTTTGAGAAATTGTGGAATGCTGGGTCGTGTGTGTGTGTGTGTGTGTGTGTGTGTGTGTGTGTGTGTGTGTGTGTGTGTGTGTGTGTGTGTGTGTGTGTGTGTGTGTGTGAGGGTTTCTGAATGTTGCATGTAGAGCTAATGTTACAGATGTGTTTTTTAGAGTGGTGTGTTGCAAGGAGTGGATGTGCAACCTGCTTGCCTGGCATTAAGAAGCAGCATAGTATACAGGCTGTAGAAGATGCCAGCAGACAGTGCCAGCAGACAGTGCCAGTAAGAAGCAGAGGCAGGCAGTGCCAGCAGACAGTGCCAGCAGACAGTGCAAATAAGAAGCAGAGGCAGGCAGTGCCAGCAGACAGTGCCAGCAGACAGTGCAAATAAGAAGCAGAGGCAGGCAGTGCCAGCAGGCAGTAGAGACAAACGGTGCCAGCAGGTAGTAGAAACAGACAGTGCCAGTAGGCAGCAGAGGCAGGTAGTGCCGGCAGACAGTAGAGACAGTGACAGCAAACAGTAGAGAAACAGTGACAGTAGACAGTAGAGACAGACAGTGTCAGCAGACAGATACTTAGCAGAAAGAAGAAAAGAACACTGCTAGCAGACAGTGCAGAAAACAGTTACAGCAGGCAGTAGAGACAGACAGTGCCAGCAGACAGTGCCAGTAAACAGTGCCAGCAGGGCAACACAATGGAACACATTAGAGTAAGTAGGTCACGTCTCAGACGAGACTGTCATTTTCATATTTACAATTTGAATTTACAGACTAAGAGATGTAAATTTATGGTAAATAATACCGACAAGTTGTTGATTAAGACACATGTGCAACACCTAAGTAAGACACATGTGCAACACCTGAGACACATGTGCAACACCTAAGTAAGACACATGTGCAACACCTAAGTAAGACGCATGTGCAACACCTAAGTAAGACACATGTGCAACACCTAAGTAAGACACATGTGCAACACCTAAGTAAGACACATGTGCAACACCTAAGTAAGACACATGTGCAACACCAACACCTAAGTAAGACACATGTGCAACACCTAAGTAAGACACATGTGCAACACCTAAGTAAGACACATGTGCAACACCTAAGTAAGACACATGTGCAACACCTAAGTAAGACACATGTGCAACACCTAAGTAAGACACATGTGCAACACCTAAGTAAGACACATGTGCAACACCTAAGTAAGACACATGTGCAACACCTAAGTAAGACACATGTGCAACACCTAAGTAAGACACATGTGCAACACCTAAGTAAGACACATGTGCAACACCTAAGTAAGACACATGTGCAACACCTAAGTAAGACACATGTGCAACACCTAAGTAAGACACATGTGCAACACCTAAGTAAGACACATGTGCAACACCTAAGTAAGACACATGTGCAACACCTAAGTAAGACACATGTGCAACACCTAAGTAAGACACATGTGCAACACCTAAGTAAGACACATGTGCAACACCTAAGTAAGACACATGTGCAACACCTAAGTAAGACACATGTGCAACACCTAAGTAAGACACATGTGCAACACCTAAGTAAGACACATGTGCAACACCTAAGTAAGACACATGTGCAACACCTAAGTAAGACACATGTGCAACACCTAAGTAAGACACATGTGCAACACCTAAGTAAGACACATGTGCAACACCTAAGTAAGACACATGTGCAACACCTAAGTAAGACACATGTGCAACACCTAAGTAAGACACATGTGCAACACCTAAGTAAGACACATGTGCAACACCTAAGTAAGACACATGTGCAACACCTAAGTAAGACACATGTGCAACACCTAAGTAAGACACATGTGCAACACCTAAGTAAGACACATGTGCAACACCTAAGTAAGACACATGTGCAACACCTAAGTAAGACACATGTGCAACACCTGAGACACATGTGCAACACCTAAGTAAGACACATGTGCAACACCTAAGTAAGACACATGTGCAACACCTAAGTAAGACACATGTGCAACACCTAAGTAAGACACATGTGCAACACCTAAGTAAGACACATGTGCAACACCTAAGTAAGACACATGTGCAACACCTAAGTAAGACACATGTGCAACACCTGAGACACATGTGCAACACCTAAGTAAGACACATGTGCAACACCTAAGTAAGACACATGTGCAACACCTGAGACACATGTGCAACACCTAAGTAAGACACATGTGCAACACCTAAGTAAGACACATGTGCAACACCTAAGTAAGACACATGTGCAACACCTAAGTAAGACACATGTGCAACACCTAAGTAAGACACATGTGCAACACCTAAGTAAGACACATGTGCAACACCTAAGTAAGACACATGTGCAACACCTAAGTAAGACACATGTGCAACACCTAAGTAAGACACATGTGCAACACCTAAGTAAGACACATGTGCAACACCTAAGTAAGACACATGTGCAACACCTAAGTAAGACACATGTGCAACACCTAAGTAAGACACATGTGCAACACCTAAGTAAGACACATGTGCAACACCTAAGTAAGACACATGTGCAACACCTAAGTAAGACACATGTGCAACACCTAAGTAAGACACATGTGCAACACCTAAGTAAGACACATGTGCAACACCTAAGTAAGACACATGTGCAACACCTAAGTAAGACACATGTGCAACACCTAAGTAAGACACATGTGCAACACCTGAGACACATGTGCAACACCTAAGTAAGACACATGTGCAACACCTAAGTAAGACACATGTGCAACACCTAAGTGCAACACCTAAGACACATGTGCAACACCTAAGTAAGACACATGTGCAACACCTAAGTAAGACACATGTGCAACACCTAAGTAAGACACATGTGCAACACCTAAGTAAGACACATGTGCAACACCTAAGTAAGACACATGTGCAACACCTAAGTAAGACACATGTGCAACACCTAAGTAAGACACATGTGCAACACCTAAGTAAGACACATGTGCAACACCTAAGTAAGACACATGTGCAACACCTAAGTAAGACACATGTGCAACACCTAAGTAAGACACATGTGCAACACCTAAGTAAGACACATGTGCAACACCTAAGTAAGACACATGTGCAACACCTAAGTAAGACACATGTGCAACACCTAAGTAAGACACATGTGCAACACCTAAGTAAGACACATGTGCAACACCTAAGTAAGACACATGTGCAACACCTAAGTAAGACACATGTGCAACACCTAAGTAAGACACATGTGCAACACCTAAGTAAGACACATGTGCAACACCTAAGTAAGACACATGTGCAACACCTAAGTAAGACACATGTGCAACACCTAAGTAAGACACATGTGCAACACCTAAGTAAGACACATGTGCAACACCTAAGTAAGACACATGTGCAACACCTAAGTAAGACACATGTGCAACACCTAAGTAAGACACATGTGCAACACCTAAGTAAGACACATGTGCAACACCTAAGTAAGACACATGTGCAACACCTAAGTAAGACACATGTGCAACACCTAAGTAAGACACATGTGCAACACCTAAGTAAGACACATGTGCAACACCTAAGTAAGACACATGTGCAACACCTAAGTAAGACACATGTGCAACACCTAAGTAAGACACATGTGCAACACCTAAAGACACATGTGCAACACCTAAGACACATGTGCAACACCTAAGTAAGACACATGTGCAACACCTAAGACACATGTGCTACACCTAAGACACATGTGCAACACCTAAGTAAGACACATGTGCAACACCTAAGTAAGACACATGTGCAACACCTAAGTAAGACACATGTGCAACACCTAAGTAAGACACATGTGCAACACCTAAGTAAGACACATGTGCAACACCTAAGTAAGACACATGTGCAACACCTAAGTAAGACACATGTGCAACACCTAAGTAAGACACATGTGCAACACCTAAGTAAGACACATGTGCAACACCTAAGTAAGACACATGTGCAACACCTAAGTAAGACACATGTGCAACACCTAAGTAAGACACATGTGCAACACCTAAGTAAGACACATGTGCAACACCTAAGTAAGACACATGTGCAACACCTAAGTAAGACACATGTGCAACACCTAAGTAAGACACATGTGCAACACCTAAGTAAGACACATGTGCAACACCTAAGTAAGACACATGTGCAACACCTAAGTAAGACACATGTGCAACACCTAAGTAAGACACATGTGCAACACCTAAGTAAGACACATGTGCAACACCTAAGTAAGACACATGTGCAACACCTAAGTAAGACACATGTGCAACACCTAAGTAAGACACATGTGCAACACCTAAGTAAGACACATGTGCAACACCTAAGTAAGACACATGTGCAACACCTAAGTAAGACACATGTGCAACACCTAAGTAAGACACATGTGCAACACCTAAGTAAGACACATGTGCAACACCTAAGTAAGACACATGTGCAACACCTAAGTAAGACACATGTGCAACACCTAAGTAAGACACATGTGCAACACCTAAGTAAGACACATGTGCAACACCTAAGTAAGACACATGTGCAACACCTAAGTAAGACACATGTGCAACACCTAAGTAAGACACATGTGCAACACCTAAGTAAGACACATGTGCAACACCTAAGTAAGACACATGTGCAACACCTAAGTAAGACACATGTGCAACACCTAAGTAAGACACATGTGCAACACCTAAGTAAGACACATGTGCAACACCTAAGTAAGACACATGTGCAACACCTAAGTAAGACACATGTGCAACACCTAAGTAAGACACATGTGCAACACCTAAGTAAGACACATGTGCAACACCTAAGTAAGACACATGTGCAACACCTAAGTAAGACACATGTGCAACACCTAAGTAAGTACACATGTGCAACACCTAAGTAAGACACATGTGCAACACCTAAGTAAGACACATGTGCAACACCTAAGTAAGACACATGTGCAACACCTAAGTAAGACACATGTGCAACACCTAAGTAAGACACATGTGCAACACCTAAGTAAGACACATGTGCAACACCTAAGTAAGACACATGTGCAACACCTAAGTAAGACACATGTGCAACACCTAAGTAAGACACATGTGCAACACCTAAGTAAGACACATGTGCAACACCTAAGAGACACATGTGCAACACCTAAGTAAGACACATGTGCAACACCTAAGTAAGACACATGTGCAACACCTAAGTAAGACACATGTGCAACACCTAAGTAAGACACATGTGCAACACCTAAGTAAGACACATGTGCAACACCTAAGTAAGACACATGTGCAACACCTAAGTAAGACACATGTGCAACACCTAAGTAAGACACATGTGCAACACCTAAGTAAGACACATGTGCAACACCTAAGTAAGACACATGTGCAACACCTAAGTAAGACACATGTGCAACACCTAAGTAAGACACATGTGCAACACCTAAGTAAGACACATGTGCAACACCTAAGTAAGACACATGTGCAACACCTAAGTAAGACACATGTGCAACACCTAAGTAAGACACATGTGCAACACCTAAGTAAGACACACGTGCAACACCTAAGTAAGACACACGTGCAACACCTAAGTAAGACACATGTGCAACACCTAAGTAAGACACATGTGCAACACCTAAGTAAGACACATGTGCAACACCTAAGTAAGACACATGTGCAACACCTAAGTAAGACACATGTGCAACACCTAAGTAAGACACATGTGCAACACCTAAGTAAGACACACGTGCAACACCTAAGTAAGACACATGTGCAACACCTAAGTAAGACACATGTGCAACACCTAAGTAAGACACATGTGCAACACCTAAGTAAGACACATGTGCAACACCTAAGTAAGACACATGTGCAACACCTAAGTAAGACACATGTGCAACACCTAAGTAAGACACATGTGCAACACCTAAGTAAGACACATGTGCAACACCTAAGTAAGACACATGTGCAACACCTAAGTAAGACACATGTGCAACACCTAAGTAAGACACATGTGCAACACCTAAGTAAGACACACGTGCAACACCTAAGTAAGACACATGTGCAACACCTAAGTAAGACACATGTGCAACACCTAAGTAAGACACATGTGCAACACCTAAGTAAGACACATGTGCAACACCTAATTAAGACACATGTGCAACACCTAAGTAAGACACATGTGCAACACCTAAGTAAGACACATGTGCAACACCTAAGTAAGACACATGTGCAACACCTAAGTAAGACACATGTGCAACACCTAAGTAAGACACACGTGCAACACCTAAGTAAGACACATGTGCAACACCTAAGTAAGACACATGTGCAACACCTAAGTAAGACACACGTGCAACACCTAAGTAAGACACATGTGCAACACCTAAGTAAGACACATGTGCAACACCTAAGTAAGACACATGTGCAACACCTAAGTAAGACACATGTGCAACACCTAAGTAAGACACATGTGCAACACCTAAGTAAGACACATGTGCAACACCTAAGTAAGACACACGTGCAACACCTAAGTAAGACACATGTGCAACACCTAAGTAAGACACATGTGCAACACCTAAGTAAGACACATGTGCAACACCTAAGTAAGACACATGTGCAACACCTAAGTAAGACACACGTGCAACACCTAAGTAAGACACATGTGCAACACCTAAGTAAGACACATGTGCAACACCTAAGTAAGACACA
>NC_091358.1:6043476-6075976 GCF_038502225.1 Cherax quadricarinatus
GTGTGTCTGTGTGTCCACTCACAGTGTGTCTGTGTGTCCACTCACAGTGTGTCTGTGAGTCCACTCACAGTGTGTCTGTGTGTCCAATCAGAGTGTGTCTGTGTGTCCACTCACAGTGTGTCTGTGTGTCTACTCACAGTGTGTCTGTGTGTCCACTCACAGTGTGTCTGTGTGTCCACTCACAGTGTGTCTGTGTGTCCACTCACAGTGTGTCTGTGTGACTACTCACAGTGTGTCTGTGTGTCCACTCACAGTGTGTCTGTGTGTCCGCTCACAGTGTGTCTGTGTGTCCGCTCACCGTGTGTCTGTGTGTCCACTCAGAGTGTGTCTGTGTGTCCACTCACAGTGTGTCTGTGTGTCCACTCAGAGTGTGTCTGTGTGTCCACTCATAGTGTGTCTGTGTGTCCACTCACAGTGTGTCTGTGTGTCCACTCACAGTGTGTCTGTGTGTCCACTCACAGTGTGTCTGTGTGTCCACTCACAGTGTGTCTGTGTGTCCACTCACAGTGTGTCTGTGTGTCCACTCACGGTGTGTCTGTGTGTCCACTCACAGTGTGTCTGTGTGTCCACTCACAGTGTGTCTGTGTGTCCACTCACAGTGTGTCTGTGTGTCCACTCACAGTGTGTCTGTGTGTCCACTCACAGTGTGTCTGTGTGTCCACTCACGGTGTGTCTGTGTGTCCACTCACAGTGTGTCTGTGTGTCCACTCACAGTGTGTCTGTGTGTCCACTCACAGTGTGTCTGTGTGTCCACTCACAGTGTGTCTGTGTGTCCACTCACAGTGTGTCTGTGTGTCCACTCACAGTGTGTCTGTGTGTCCACTCACAGTGTGTCTGTGTGTCCACTAAGAGTGTGTCTGTGTGTCCACTCACAGTGTGTCTGTGTGTCCACTCAGAGTGTGTCTGTGTGTCCACTCAGAGTGTGTCTGTGTGTCCACTCACAGTGTGTCTGTGTGTCCACTCACAGTGTGTCTGTGTGTCCAATCAGAGTGTGTCTGTGTGTCCACTCACAGTGTGTCTGTGTGTCTACTCACAGTGTGTCTGTGTGTCCACTCACAGTGTGTCTGTGTGTCCACTCACAGTGTGTCTGTGAGTCCACTCACAGTGTGTCTGTGTGTCCAATCAGAGTGTGTCTGTGTGTCCACTCACAGTGTGTCTGTGTGTCCACTCACAGTGTGTCTGTGTGTCCACTCACAGTGTATCTGTGTGTCCACTCACACTGTGTTTGTGTGTCCACTCACAGTGTGTCTGTGTGTCCACTCACAGTGTGTCTGTGTGTCCACTCACAGTGTGTCTGTGTGTCCACTCACAGTGTGTCTGTGTGTCCACTCACAGTGTGTTTGTGTGTCCACTCACAGTGTGTCTGTGTGTCCACTCACAGTGTGTCTGTGTGTCCACTCACAGTGTGTCTGTGTGTCCACTCACAGTGTGTCTGTGTGTCCACTCACAGTTTGTCTGTGTGTCCACTCACAGTGTGTCTGTGTGTCCACTCACAGTGTGTTTGTGTGTCCACTCACAGTGTGTCTGTGTGTCCACTCACAGTGTGTCTGTGTGTCCACTCACAGTGTGTCTGTGTGTCCACTCACAGTGTGTCTGTGTGTCCACTCACAGTGTGTCTGTGTGTCCACTCACAGTGTGTCTGTGTGTCCACTCACAGTGTGTCTGTGTGTCCACTCACAGTGTGTCTGTGTGTCCACTCACAGTGTGTCTGTGTGTCCACTCACAGTGTGTCTGTGTGTCCACTCACAGTGTGTCTGTGTGTCCACTCACAGTGTGTTTGTGTGTCCACTCACAGTGTGTCTGTGTGTCCACTCACAGTGTGTCTGTGTGTCCACTCACAGTGTGTCTGTGTGTCCACTCACAGTGTGTCTGTGTGTCCACTCACAGTGTGTCTGTGTGTCCACTCACAGTGTGTCTGTGTGTCCACTCACAGTGTGTCTGTGTGTCCACTCACAGTGTGTCTGTGTGTCCACTCACGGTGTGTCTGTGTGTCCACTCACAGTGTGTCTGTGTGTCCACTCACAGTGTGTCTGTGTGTCCACTCACAGTGTGTCTGTGTGTCCACTCACAGTGTGTCTGTGTGTCCACTCACAGTGTGTCTGTGTGTCCACTCACGGTGTGTCTGTGTGTCCACTCACAGTGTGTCTGTGTGTCCACTCACAGTGTGTCTGTGTGTCCACTCACAGTGTGTCTGTGTGTCCACTCACAGTGTGTCTGTGTGTCCACTCACAGTGTGTCTGTGTGTCCACTCACAGTGTGTCTGTGTGTCCACTCACAGTGTGTCTGTGTGTCCACTAAGAGTGTGTCTGTGTGTCCACTCACAGTGTGTCTGTGTGTCCACTCAGAGTGTGTCTGTGTGTCCACTCAGAGTGTGTCTGTGTGTCCACTCACAGTGTGTCTGTGTGTCCACTCACAGTGTGTCTGTGTGTCCAATCAGAGTGTGTCTGTGTGTCCACTCACAGTGTGTCTGTGTGTCTACTCACAGTGTGTCTGTGTGTCCACTCACAGTGTGTCTGTGTGTCCACTCACAGTGTGTCTGTGAGTCCACTCACAGTGTGTCTGTGTGTCCAATCAGAGTGTGTCTGTGTGTCCACTCACAGTGTGTCTGTGTGTCTACTCACAGTGTGTCTGTGTGTCCACTCACAGTGTGTCTGTGTGTCCACTCACAGTGTGTCTGTGTGTCCACTCACAGTGTGTCTGTGTGACTACTCACAGTGTGTCTGTGTGTCCACTCACAGTGTGTCTGTGTGTCCGCTCACAGTGTGTCTGTGTGTCCGCTCACAGTGTGTCTGTGTGTCCACTCAGAGTGTGTCTGTGTGTCCACTCACAGTGTGTCTGTGTGTCCACTCAGAGTGTGTCTGTGTGTCCACTCATAGTGTGTCTGTGTGTCCACTCACAGTGTGTCTGTGTGTCCACTCACAGTGTGTCTGTGTGTCCACTCACAGTGTGTCTGTGTGTCCACTCACAGTGTGTCTGTGTGTCCACTCACACTGTGTTTGTGTGTCCACTCACAGTGTGTCTGTGTGTCCACTCACAGTGTATTTGTGTGTCCACTCACACTGTGTTTGTGTGTCCACTCACAGTGTGTCTGTGTGTCTGTGTGTCCACTCACAGTGTATTTGTGTGTCCACTCACACTGTGTTTGTGTGTCCACTCACAGTGTGTCTGTGTGTCCACTCACAGTGTGTCTGTGTGTCCACTCACAGTGTATCTGTGTGTCCACTCACAGTGTATTTGTGTGTCCACTCACACTGTGTTTGTGTGTCCACTCACAGTGTATTTGTGTGTCCACTCACACTGTGTTTGTGTGTCCACTCACAGTGTATTTGTGTGTCCACTCACACTGTGTTTGTGTGTCCACTCACAGTGTGTCTGTGTGTCCACTCACAGTGTGTCTGTGTGTCCACTCACAGTGTATTTGTGTGTCCACTCACACTGTGTTTGTGTGTCCACTCACAGTGTGTCTGTGTGTCCGCTCACAGTGTGTCTGTGTGTCCGCTCACAGTGTGTCTGTGTGTCCACTCAGAGTGTGTCTGTGTGTCCACTCACAGTGTGTCTGTGTGTCCACTCAGAGTGTGTCTGTGTGTCCACTCATAGTGTGTCTGTGTGTCCACTCACAGTGTGTCTGTGTGTCCACTCACAGTGTGTCTGTGTGTCCACTCACAGTGTGTCTGTGTGTCCACTCACAGTGTGTCTGTGTGTCCACTCACACTGTGTTTGTGTGTCCACTCACAGTGTGTCTGTGTGTCCACTCACAGTGTATTTGTGTGTCCACTCACACTGTGTTTGTGTGTCCACTCACAGTGTGTCTGTGTGTCCACTCACAGTGTGTCTGTGTGTCCACTCACAGTGTATCTGTGTGTCCACTCACAGTGTATTTGTGTGTCCACTCACACTGTGTTTGTGTGTCCACTCACAGTGTATTTGTGTGTCCACTCACACTGTGTTTGTGTGTCCACTCACAGTGTATTTGTGTGTCCACTCACACTGTGTTTGTGTGTCCACTCACAGTGTGTCTGTGTGTCCACTCGCAGTGTGTCTGTGTGTCCACTCACAGTGTATTTGTGTGTCCACTCACAGTGTGTCTGTGTGTCCACTCGCAGTGTGTCTGTGTGTCCACTCGCAGTGTGTCTGTGTGTCCACTCACAGTGTATTTGTGTGTCCACTCACAGTGTGTCTGTGTGTCCACTCACAGTGTGTCTGTGTGTCCACTCACAGTGTGTCTGTGTGTCCGCTCACAGTGTGTCTGTGTGTCCACTCACAGTGTGTCTGTGTGTCCACTCACAGTGTGTCTGTGTGTCCACTCACAGTGTGTCTGTGTGTCCACTCTCAGTGTGTCTGTGTGTCCACTCAGAGTGTGTCTGTGTGTCCACTCAGAGTGTGTCTGTGTGTCCACTCACAGTGTGTCTGTGTGTCCACTCACAGTGTGTCTGTGTGTCCAACTCAGAGTGTGTCTGTGTGTCCACTCACAGTGTGTCTGTGAGTCCACTCACAGTGTGTCTGTGTGTCCAATCAGAGTGTGTCTGTGTGTCCACTCACAGTGTGTCTGTGTGTCTACTCACAGTGTGTCTGTGTGTCCACTCACAGTGTGTCTGTGTGTCCACTCACAGTGTGTCTGTGAGTCCACTCACAGTGTGTCTGTGTGTCCAATCAGAGTGTGTCTGTGTGTCCACTCACAGTGTGTCTGTGTGTCTACTCACAGTGTGTCTGTGTGTCCACTCACAGTGTGTCTGTGTGTCCACTCACAGTGTGTCTGTGTGTCCACTCACAGTGTGTCTGTGTGACTACTCACAGTGTGTCTGTGTGTCCACTCACAGTGTGTCTGTGTGTCCGCTCACAGTGTGTCTGTGTGTCCGCTCACAGTGTGTCTGTGTGTCCACTCAGAGTGTGTCTGTGTGTCCACTCACAGTGTGTCTGTGTGTCCACTCAGAGTGTGTCTGTGTGTCCACTCATAGTGTGTCTGTGTGTCCACTCACAGTGTGTCTGTGTGTCCACTCACAGTGTGTCTGTGTGTCCACTCACAGTGTGTCTGTGTGTCCACTCACAGTGTGTCTGTGTGTCCACTCACACTGTGTTTGTGTGTCCACTCACAGTGTGTCTGTGTGTCCACTCACAGTGTATTTGTGTGTCCACTCACACTGTGTTTGTGTGTCCACTCACAGTGTGTCTGTGTGTCCACTCACAGTGTGTCTGTGTGTCCACTCACAGTGTATCTGTGTGTCCACTCACAGTGTATTTGTGTGTCCACTCACACTGTGTTTGTGTGTCCACTCACAGTGTATTTGTGTGTCCACTCACACTGTGTTTGTGTGTCCACTCACAGTGTATTTGTGTGTCCACTCACACTGTGTTTGTGTGTCCACTCACAGTGTGTCTGTGTGTCCACTCACAGTGTGTCTGTGTGTCCACTCACAGTGTATTTGTGTGTCCACTCACACTGTGTTTGTGTGTCCACTCACAGTGTGTCTGTGTGTCCACTCACAGTGTGTCTGTGTGTCCACTCACAGTGTATCTGTGTGTCCACTCACAGTGTGTCTGTGTGTCCACTCACAGTGTGTCTGTGTGTCCACTCACAGTGTGTCTGTGTGTCCGCTCACAGTGTGTCTGTGTGTCCACTCACAGTGTGTCTGTGTGTCCACTCACAGTGTGTCTGTGTGTCCACTCACAGTGTGTCTGTGTGTCCACTCACAGTGTGTCTGTGTGTCCACTCACAGTGTGTCTGTGTGTCCACTCACAGTGTGTCTGTGTGTCCACTCACAGTGTGTCTGTGTGTCCACTCACAGTGTGTCTGTGTGTCCACTCACAGTGTGTCTGTGTGTCCACTCACAGTGTGTCTGTGTGTCCACTCACAGTGTGTCTGTGTGTCCACTCACAGTGTGTCTGTGTGTCCACTCACAGTGTGTCTGTGTGTCCACTCACAGTGTGTCTGTGTGTCCACTCACAGTGTGTCTGTGTGTCCACTCACAGTGTGTCTGTGTGTCCACTCACAGTGTGTCTGTGTGTCCACTCACAGTGTGTCTGTGTGTCCACTCACAGTGTGTCTGTGTGTCCACTCACAGTGTGTCTGTGTGTCCACTCACAGTGTGTCTGTGTGTCCACTCACAGTGTGTCTGTGTGTCCACTCACAGTGTGTCTGTGTGTCCACTCACAGTGTGTCTGTGTGTCCACTCACGGTGTGTCTGTGTGTCCACTCACAGTGTGTCTGTGTGTCCACTCACAGTGTGTCTGTGTGTCCACTCACAGTGTGTCTGTGTGTCCACTCACAGTGTGTCTGTGTGTCCACTCACAGTGTGTCTGTGTGTCCACTCACAGTGTGTCTGTGTGTCCACTCACAGTGTGTCTGTGTGTCCACTCACAGTGTGTCTGTGTGTCCACTCACAGTGTGTCTGTGGGTCCACTCACAGTGTGTCTGTGTGTCCACTCACTGTGTGTCCACTCACAGTGTGTCTGTGTGTCCACTCACTGTGTGTCCACTCGTGTGTCTGTGTGTCCACTCACAGTGTGTCTGTGTGTCCACTCACAGTGTGTCTGTGTGTCCACTCACAGTGTGTCTGTGTGTCCACTCACAGTGTGTCTGTGTGTCCACTCACAGTGTGTCTGTGTGTCCACTCACAGTGTGTCTGTGTGTCCACTCACAGTGTGTCTGTGTGTCCACTCACAGTGTGTCTGTGTGTCCACTCACAGTGTGTCTGTGTGTCCACTCACAGTGTGTCTGTGTGTCCACTCACAGTGTGTCTGTGTGTCCACTCACAGTGTATTTGTGTGTCCACTCACACTGTGTCTGTGTGTCCACTCACAGTGTATTTGTGTGTCCACTCACAGTGTGTCTGTGTGTCCACTCACAGTGTGTCTGTGTGTCCACTCGCAGTGTGTCTGTGTGTCTGTGTGTCACTCAGAGTGTGTCTGTGTGTCCACTCAGAGTGTGTCTGTGTGTCCACTCACAGTGTGTCTGTGTGTCCTCACAGTGTGTCTGTGTGTCCACAGAGTGTGTCTGTGTGTCCACTCACAGTGTGTCTGTGTGTCTACTCACAGTGTGTCTGTGTGTCCACTCACAGTGTGTCTGTGTGTCCACTCACAGTGTGTCTGTGAGTCCACTCACAGTGTGTCTGTGTGTCCAATCAGAGTGTGTCTGTGTGTCCACTCACAGTGTGTCTGTGTGTCTACTCACAGTGTGTCTGTGTGTCCACTCACAGTGTGTCTGTGTGTACACTCACAGTGTGTCTGTGTGACTACTCACAGTGTGTCTGTGTGTCCACTCACAGTGTGTCTGTGTGTCCGCTCACAGTGTGTCTGTGTGTCCGCTCACAGTGTGTCTGTGTGTCCACTCAGAGTGTGTCTGTGTGTCCACTCACAGTGTGTCTGTGTGTCCACTCAGAGTGTGTCTGTGTGTCCACTCAGAGTGTGTCTGTGTGTCCACTCAGAGTGTGTCTGTGTGTCCACTCAGAGTGTGTCTGTGTGTCCACTCACAGTGTGTCTGTGTGTCCACTCACAGTGTGTCTGTGTGTCCACTCATAGTGTGTCTGTGTGTCCACTCACAGTGTGTCTGTGTGTTCACTCACAGTGTGTCTGTGTGTCCAATCAGAGTGTGTCTGTGTGTCCACTCACAGTGTGTCTGTGTGTCTACTCACAGTGTGTCTGTGTGTCCACTCACAGTGTGTCTGTGTGTCCACTCACAGTGTGTCTGTGAGTCCACTCACAGTGTGTCTGTGTGTCCAATCAGAGTGTGTCTGTGTGTCCACTCACAGTGTGTCTGTGTGTCTACTCACAGTGTGTCTGTGTGTCCACTCACAGTGTGTCTGTGTGTCCACTCACAGTGTGTCTGTGTGACTACTCACAGTGTGTCTGTGTGTCCACTCACAGTGTGTCTGTGTGTCCGCTCACAGTGTGTCTGTGTGTCCGCTCACAGTGTGTCTGTGTGTCCACTCAGAGTGTGTCTGTGTGTCCACTCACAGTGTGTCTGTGTGTCCACTCAGAGTGTGTCTGTGTGTCCACTCAGAGTGTGTCTGTGTGTCCACTCAGAGTGTGTCTGTGTGTCCACTCAGAGTGTGTCTGTGTGTCCACTCACAGTGTGTCTGTGTGTCCACTCACAGTGTGTCTGTGTGTCCACTCATAGTGTGTCTGTGTGTCCACCCACAGTGTGTCTGTGTGTCCACTCACAGTGTGTCTGTGTGTCCACTCACAGTGTATTTGTGTGTCCACTCACATTGTGTCTGTGTGTCCACCCACAGTGTGTCTGTGTGTCCACCCACAGCGTGTCTGTGTGTCCACTCACAGTGTGTCTGTGTGTCCACTCACAGTGTGTCTGTGTGTCCACTCACAGTGTATTTGTGTGTCCACTCACATTGTGTCTGTGTGTCCACCCACAGTGTGTCTGTGTGTCCACCCACAGTGTGTCTGTGTGTCCACCCACAGCGTGTCTCTGTCCACACCATCTACAACCATCATTTTTCCTCTCCTTATCTTACAGTTTCGAAGACGATGAAGGAGTTGAGTCTGCAGTGGAAGGCTGAAGGACCAGTCAAGATGTACAAGGACTTAAGGATGCCACAGTTTGAGATTAATGACATTGTGGCCACCACCTGTCAGGAGAGCTTCCAGATAGGTGAGTGTTGAGGTGTTACCACCTGTCAGGACAGCTTCCAGATAGGTGAGTGTTGAGGTGTTACCACCTGTCAAGAGAGCTTCCAGATGGGTGAGTGTTGAGGTGTTACCACCTGTCAGGAGAGCTTCCAGATAGGTGAGTGTTGAGGTGCTGCCACCTGTCAAGAGAGCTTCCAGATAGGTGAGTGTTGAGGTGCTGCCACCTGTCAGGAGAGCTTCCAGATAGGTGAGTGTTGAGGTGCTACCACCTGTGTAGCTAGTTACTAGGTGGGTGAGTCTTACGGTAGCACCGTTTGTCAGGAGAGCTTCCAGATGGGTGAGTGTTGAGGTGTTACCACCTGTCAGGAGAGCTTCTAGATGGGTAAGTCTCAAGGTGTTACCACCTGTCAGCAGAGCTCCCAGATGGGTAAGTGTTAATTAAGGTGTTACCACCTGTCAGAAGAGCTTACAGATGGGAGTTTCAACATGGTGCACCATGCACCATGCACCATGCACCATGCACCATGCACCATGCACCATGCACCATGCACCATGCACCATGCACCATGCACCATGCACCATGCACCATGCACCATGCACCATGCACCATGCACCATGCACCATTCCACGGAATTTGATTAAAATACTTTCATGGGAGACACGTAAATGTCTCGCAATTTTTAGCCATTTTTTTTTTTTAAATATACCGCTATTTTCACCTAAATCTTCTAAACAGAAATTTCTCAAAACTTCAATATATATTTCAGAGAAAAAAAAAATGGTTTCCTTGGATTGAAATAGATTTACTTATAATTTAGAAATATATTTTTAACCCTTATGTTAGAAAATCAATTTTTTTTTTGGCAATATATATATTTTTTTTTCAGTTCCCACTGAGTCAATTGAATCGGTGGAAGTGCAGCCTTAATGACCTTAGTGCAGTAGATAGGTTTCAAACCTCATCAGTTAATTTTTCTTTGCTTGCTGCTTAATCTGGCTTTTTCTGACATGTCTTTGACATTCTGCAGTTTCTGTCCACATAAATTTCAGTGTTGTGGCCTTGCTAGTTCCAAGACTATGATGGTACTATGATAGTACCAGCATCATGATGGTACACTAGTACCAGCATCATGATGGTACACTAGTACCAGAATCATGATGGTACACTAGTACCAGCATCATGATGGTACACTAGTACCAGCATCATGATGGTACACTAGTACCAGCATCATGATGGTACACTAGTGCCAGCATCATGATGGTACACTAGTACCAGCATCATGATGTTACACTAGTACCAGCATCATGATGGTACACTAGTACCAGCATCATGATGGTACACTAGTACCAGCATCATGATGGTACACTAGTACCAGCATCATGATGGTACACTAGTACCAGCATCATGATGGTACACTAGTACCAGCATCATGATGGTACACTAGTACCAGCATCATGATGGTACACTAGTACCAGCATCATGATGGTACACTAGTACCTGCATCATGATGGAACACTAGTACCAGGTTCATGATGGTACACTAGTACCAGCATCATGATGGTACACTAGTACCAGGATCATGATGGTACACTAGCACCAGCATCATGATGGTACACTAGTACCAGCATCATGATGGTACACTAGTACCAGCATCATGATGGTACACTAGTACCAGCATCATGATGGTACACTAGTACCAGCATCATGATGGTACACTAGTACCAGCATCATGATGGTACACTAGTACCTGCATCATGATGGTACACTAGTACCAGCATCATGATGGTACACTAGTACCAGCATCATGATGGTACACTAGTACCAGCATCATGATGATACACTAGTACCAGCATCATGATGGTACACTAGTACCAGCATCATGATGGTACACTAGTACCTGCATCATGATGGTACACTAGTACCAGCATCATGATGGTACACTAGTACCAGCATCATGATGGTACACTAGTACCAGCATCATGATGGTACACTAGTACCAGGATCATGATGGTACACTAGTACCAGCATCATGATGGTACACTAGTACCAGCATCATGATGGTACACTAGTACCAGCATCATGATGGTACACTAGTACCAGGATCATGATGGTACACTAGTACCAGGATCATGATGGTACACTAGTACCAGCATCATGATGATACACTAGTACCAGCATCATGATGGTACACTAGTACCAGCATCATGATGGTACACTAGTACCAGCATCATGGTGGTACACTAGTACCAGCATCATGATGGTACACTAGTACCAGCATCATGGTGGTACACTAGTACCAGCATCATGATGGTACACTAGTACCAGCATCATGATGGTACACTAGTACCAGCATCATGATGGTACACTAGTACCAGCATCATGATGGTACACTAGTACCAGCATCATGATGGTACACTAGTACCAGCATCATGATGGTACACTAGTACCAGCATCATGATGGTACACTAGTACCAGCATCATGGTGGTACACTAGTACCAGCATCATGATGGTACACTAGTACCAGCATCATGGTGGTACACTAGTACCAGCATCATGATGGAACACTAGTACCAGCATCATGGTGGTACACTAGTACCAGCATCATGATGGTACACTAGTACCAGCATCATGATGGTACACTAGTACCAGGATCATGATGGTTCATAGTACCAGCATCATGATGGTACACTAGTACCAGCATCATGATGGTACACTAGTACCAGGATCATGATGGTACACTAGTACCAGCATCATGATGGTTCATAGTACCAGCATCATGATGGTACACTAGTACCAGCATCATGATGGTACACTAGTACCAGCATCATGATGGTTCATAGTACCAGCATCATGATGGTACACTAGTACCAGGATCATGATGGTACACTAGTACCAGCATCATGATAGTACACTAGTACCAGCACTGTGATGGTACACTAGTGCCAGCACTATGATGGTACACTAGTACCAGCACTATGATGGTACACTAGTACCAGCACTATGATGGTACACTAGTACCAGCACTATGATGGTACACTAGTACCAGCATCATGATGGTACACTAGTACCAGCATCATGATAGTACACTAGTACCAGCATCATGATGGTACACTAGTACCAGCATCATGATAGTACACTAGTACCAGCACTATGATGGTACACTAGTACCAGCACTATGATGGTACACTAGTACCAGCACTATGATAGTACACTAGTACCAGCACTATGATAGTACACTAGTACCAGCACTATGATGGTACACTAGTACCAGCACTATGATAGTACACTAGTACCAGCACTATGATAGTACACTAGTACCAGCACTATGATAGTACACTAGTACCAGCACTATGATGGTACACTAGTACCAGCACTATGATAGTACACTAGTACCAGCACTATGATAGTACACTAGTACCAGCACTATGATAGTACACTAGTACCAGCACTATGATAGTACACTAGTACCAGCACTATGATAGTACACTAGTACCAGCACTATGATAGTACACTAGTACCAGCACTATGATAGTACACTAGTACCAGCATCATGATAGTACACTAGTACCAGCACTATGATAGTACACTAGTACCAGCATCATGATAGTACACTAGTACCAGCACTATGATAGTACACTAGTACCAGCATCATGATAGTACACTAGTACCAGCACTATGATAGTACACTAGTACCAGCACTATGATAGTACACTAGTACCAGCATCATGATAGTACACTAGTACCAGCATCATGATAGTACACTAGTACCAGCATCATGATAGTACACTAGTACCAGCATCATGATAGTACACTAGTACCAGCATCATGATAGTACACTAGTACCAGCACTATGATAGTACACTAGTACCAGCATCATGATAGTACACTAGTACCAGCACTATGATAGTACACTAGTACCAGCACTATGATAGTACACTAGTACCAGCATCATGATAGTACACTAGTACCAGCACTATGATAGTACACTAGTACCAGCATCATGATAGTACACTAGTACCAGCACTATGATGGTACACTAGTACCAGCATCATGATAGTACACTAGTACCAGCACTATGATAGTACACTAGTACCAGCATCATGATAGTACACTAGTACCAGCACTATGATAGTACACTAGTACCAGCACTATGATAGTACACTAGTACCAGCATCATGATAGTACACTAGTACCAGCACTATGATAGTACACTAGTACCAGCATCATGATAGTACACTAGTACCAGCATCATGATAGTACACTAGTACCAGCACTATGATGGTACACTAGTACCAGCACTATGATGGTACACTAGTACCAGCATCATGATAGTACACTAGTACCAGCACTATGATAGTACACTAGTACCAGCATCATGATAGTACACTAGTACCAGCACTATGATAGTACACTAGTACCAGCACTATGATAGTACACTAGTACCAGCATCATGATAGTACACTAGTACCAGCATCATGATAGTACACTAGTACCAGCACTATGATAGTACACTAGTACCAGCACTATGATAGTACACTAGTACCAGCACTATGATCATGACGGATAGTACTAGTACCAGCACTAGTACCAGCACTGATAGTACACTAGTACCAGCATCATGATAGTACACTAGTACCAGCACTATGATAGTACACTAGTATGATAGTACACTAGTACCAGCACCATGATAGGACACTAGTACCAGCATCATTATAGTACACTAGTACCAGCATCATGATAGTACACTAGTACCAGCATCATGATAGTACACTAGTACCAGCACTATGATAGTACACTAGTACCAGCATCATGATAGTACACTAGTACCAGCATCATGATAGTACACTAGTACCAGCACTATGATAGTACACTAGTACCAGCATCATGATAGTACACTAGTACCAGCATCATGATGGTACACTAGTACCAGCATCATGATAGTACACTAGTACCAGCATCATGATAGTACACTAGTACCAGCACTGTGATGGTACACTAGTGCCAGCACTATGATGGTACACTAATACCAGCATCATGATAGTACACTAGTACCAGCACTATGATGGTACACTAGTACCAGCACTATGATGACACTAGTACCAGCACTATGATAGTACACTAGTACCAGCACTATGATGGTACACTAGTACCAGCATCATGATAGTACACTAGTACCAGCATCATGATAGTACACTAGTACCAGCACTATGATGGTACACTAGTACCAGCACTATGATAGTACACTAGTACCAGCACTATGATAGTACACTAGTACCAGCACTATGATAGTACACTAGTACCAGCACTATGATAGTACACTAGTACCAGCACTATGATGGTACACTAGTACCAGCACTATGATAGTACACTAGTACCAGCACTATGATAGTACACTAGTACCAGCACTATGATAGTACACTAGTACCAGCACTATGATAGTACACTAGTACCAGCATCATGATAGTACACTAGTACCAGCATCATGATAGTACACTAGTACCAGCACTATGATAGTACACTAGTACCAGCATCATGATAGTACACTAGTACCAGCACTATGATAGTACACTAGTACCAGCACATGATAGTACACTAGTACCAGCATCATGATAGTACACTAGTACCAGCATCATGATTGTACACTAGTACCAGCATCATATGATAGTACACTAGTACCAGCACTATGATAGTACACTAGTACAGCACTATGATGATAGTACACTAGTACCAGCACTATGATGATGGTACACTAGTACCAGCACTATGATGGTACACTAGTACCAGCACTATGATAGTACACTAGTACCAGCACTATGATGGTACACTAGTACCAGCACTATGATGGTACACTAGTACCAGCACTATGATGGTACACTAGTACCAGCACTATGATGGTACACTAGTACCAGCACTATGATGGTACACTAGTACCAGCACTATGATAGTACACTAGTACCAGCATCATGATAGTACACTAGTACCAGCACTATGATAGTACACTAGTACCAGCACTATGATAGTACACTAGTACCAGCACTATGATAGTACACTAGTACCAGCACTATGATAGTACACTAGTACCAGCACTATGATAGTACACTAGTACCAGCACTATGATGGTACACTAGTACCAGCACTATGATAGTACACTAGTACCAGCACTATGATAGTACACTAGTACCAGCACTATGATAGTACACTAGTACCAGCACTAGGATAGTACACTAGATAGTACACTAGTACCAGCACTATGATAGTACACTAGTACCAGCACTATGATAGTACACTAGTACCAGCATCATGATAGTACACTAGTACCAGCACTATGATAGTACACTAGTACCAGCACTATGATAGTACACTAGTACCAGCACTATGATAGTACACTAGTACCAGCACTATGATAGTACACTAGTACCAGCACTATGATAGTACACTAGTACCAGCACTATGATAGTACACTAGTACCAGCACTATGATAGTACACTAGTACCAGCATCTATGATAGTACACTAGTACCAGCACTATGATGTACACTAGTACCACATCATGATACACTAGTACACTATGATAGTACACTAGTACCAGCACTATGATAGATAGTACCAGCATCATGATAGTACTAGTACCAGCACTATGATAGTACACTAGTACCAGCACTATGATAGTACACTAGTACCAGCACTATGATAGTACACTAGTACCAGCACTATGATAGTACACTAGTACCAGCACTATGATAGTACACTAGTACCAGCATCATGATAGTACACTAGTACCAGCACTATGATAGTACACTAGTACCAGCATCATGATAGTACACTAGTACCAGCATCATGATAGTACACTAGTACCAGCACTATGATAGTACACTAGTACCAGCACTATGATAGTACACTAGTACCAGCATCATGATAGTACACTAGTACCAGCACTATGATAGTACACTAGTACCAGCATCATGATAGTACACTAGTACCAGCATCATGATAGTACACTAGTACCAGCACTATGATAGTACACTAGTACCAGCATCATGATAGTACACTAGTACCAGCATCATGATAGTACACTAGTACAGCACTATGATAGTACAGTAGTACCAGCACTATGATAGTACACTAGTACCAGCACTATGATAGTACACTAGTACCAGCACTATGATAGTACACTAGTACCAGCACTATGATAGTACACTAGTACCAGTACCAGCATATGATAGTACACTAGTACCCAGCATCATGCACTAGTACCAGCACTATGATAGTACACTAGTACCAGCACTATGATAGTACACTAGTACCAGCACTATGATAGTACACTAGTACCAGCACTATGATAGTACACTAGTACCAGCACTATGATAGGTACACTAGTACCAGCACTATGATAGTACACTAGTACCAGCACACTATGATAGTACCAGCATAGATAGTACACTAGTACCAGCATATGATAGTACACTAGTACCAGCATCATGATAGTACACTAGTACCAGCACTATGATAGTACACTAGTACCAGCATCATATGATAGTACACTAGTACCAGCACTATGATAGTACACTAGTACCAGCATCATATAGTAGTACCAGCAGCTATGATAGTACCAGCACTATGATACACTAGTACCAGCACTATGATAGTACACTAGTACCAGCACTATGATAGTACACTAGTACCAGCACTATGATAGTACACTAGTACCAGCACTATGATAGTACACTAGTACCAGCACTATGATAGTACACTAGTACCAGCACTATGATAGTACACTAGTACCAGCACTATGATAGTACACTAGTACCAGCACTATGATAGTACACTAGTACCAGCACTATGATAGTACACTAGTACCAGCACTATGATGGTACACTAGTACCAGCACTATGATGGTACACTAGTACCAGCACTATGATGGTACACTAGTACCAGCATCATGATAGTACACTAGTACCAGCACTGTGATGGTACACTAGTACCAGCACTATGATAGTACACTAGTACCAGCATCATGATGGTACACTAGTACCAGCACTATGATAGTACACTAGTACCAGCATCATGATGGTACACTAGTACCAGCACTATGATGGTACACTAGTACCAGCACTATGATAGTACACTAGTACCAGCATCATGATGGTACACTAGTACCAGCACTATGATAGTAGACTAGTACCAGCATCATGATGGTACACTAGTACCAGCACTATGATAGTACACTAGTACCAGCACTATGATAGTACACTAGTACCAGCATCATGATGGTACACTATCTATCAACACCCTTTGGGTAATAGATAATTAGTGTTCCACGGAAATGAGTGAAACGATTCACGAGCCTCTGGATCGAAACATCGTACTGTAGACAGTAGTTAAGAGGAGAGATGGATGCTTGAGAGCAAAGTTGTCATCGGGTCAACATTTCGACTCTGTGTAGAGCTTTATCAAGTCTCGATAAAGCTCTACAATGAGCCAAATGTAGAGCCAACAAACTCTTGTCTACAATCATGGTAACGAGGGTACATCATGGTAACGAGGGTACATCATGGTAACGAGGGTACAACATGGTAACGAGGGTACATCATGGTAACGAGGGTACAACATGGTAACGAGGGTACATCATGGTAACGAGGGTACATCATGGTAACGAGGGTACATCATGGTAACGAGGGTACATCATGGTAACGAGGGTACAACATGGTAACGAGGGTACATCATGGTAACGAGGGTACATCATGGTAACGAGGGTACATCATGGTAACGAGGGTACATCATGGTAACGAGGGTACATCATGGTAACGAGGGTACATCATGGTAACGAGGGTACATCATGGTAACGAGGGTACATCATGGTAACGAGGGTACATCATGGTAACGAGGGTACATCATGGTAACGAGGGTACATCATGGTAACGAGGGTACATCATGGTAACGAGGGTACATCATGGTAACGAGGGTACATCATGGTAACGAGGGTACAACATGGTAACGAGGGTACATCATGGTAACGAGGGTACATCATGGTAACGAGGGTACAACATGGTAACGAGGGTACATCATGGTAACGAGGGTACATCATGGTAACGAGGGTACATCATGGTAACGAGGGTACATCATGGTAACGAGGGTACAACATGGTAACGAGGGTACATCATGGTAACGAGGGTACAACATGGTAACGAGGGTACATCATGGTAACGAGGGTACAACATGGTAACGAGGGTACATCATGGTAACGAGGGTACATCATGGTAACGAGGGTACATCATGGTAACGAGGGTACAACATGGTAACGAGGGTACATCATGGTAACGAGGGTACAACATGGTAACGAGGGTACATCATGGTAACGAGGGTACAACATGGTAACGAGGGTACATCATGGTAACGAGGGTACATCATGGTAACGAGGGTACATCATGGTAACGAGGGTACAACATGGTAACGAGGGTACATCATGGTAACGAGGGTACATCATGGTAACGAGGGTACATCATGGTAACGAGGGTGCATCATGGTAACGAGGGTACATCATGGTAACGAGGGTACATCATGGTAACGAGGGTGCATCATGGTAACGAGGGTACATCATGGTAACGAGGGTACATCATGGTAACGAGGGTACATCATGGTAACGAGGGTACATCATGGTAACGAGGGTACAACATGGTAACGAGGGTACATCATGGTAACGAGGGTACATCATGGTAACGAGGGTGCATCATGGTAACGAGGGTACATCATGGTAACGAGGGTACATCATGGTAACGAGGGTACATCATGGTAACGAGGGTACATCATGGTAACGAGGGTACAACATGGTAACGAGGGTACATCATGGTAACGAGGGTACATCATGGTAACGAGGGTACATCATGGTAACGAGGGTACATCATGGTAACGAGGGTACAACATGGTAACGAGGGTACATCATGGTAACGAGGGTACATCATGGTAACGAGGGTACATCATGGTAACGAGGGTACATCATGGTAACGAGAGTACATCATGGTTACGAGGGTACATCATGGTAACGAGAGTACATCATGGTAACGAGGGTACATCATGGTTACGAGGGTACATCATGGTAACGAGAGTACATCATGGTAACGAGGGTACAACATGGTAACGAGGGTACATCATGGTTACGAGGGTACATCATGGTAACGAGGGTACATCATGGTAACGAGGGTACATCATGGTTACGAGGGTACATCATGGTAACGAGAGTACATCATGGTAACGAGGGTACAACATGGTAACGAGGGTACATCATGGTTACGAGGGTACATCATGGTAACGAGGGTACATCATGGTTACGAGGGTACATCATGGTAACGAGGGTACATCATGGTTACGAGGGTACATCATGGTAACGAGGGTACATCATGGTTACGAGGGTACATCATGGTAACGAGGGTACATCATGGTTACGAGGGTACATCATGGTTACGAGGGTACAACATGGTAACGAGGGTACATCATGGTTACGAGGGTACATCATGGTTACGAGGGTACAACATGGTAACGAGGGTACATCATGGTTACGAGGGTACATCATGGTAACGAGGGTACATCATGGTTACGAGGGTACATCATGGTAACGAGTGTACATCATGGTAACGAGGGTACATCATGGTAACGAGGGTACAACATGGTAACGAGGGTACATCATGGTAACGAGGGTACATCATGGTAACGAGGGTACATCATGGTAACGAGGGTACATCATGGTAACGAGGGTACATTTTGGTAACGAGGGTACATCATGGTAACGAGGGTACATCTTGGTAACGAGGGTACATCATGGTAACGAGGGTACATCATGATAACGAGGGTACATCATGGTAACGAGGGTACATCATGATATCGAGGGTACATCATGGTAACTAAGGTACATCATGATAACGAGGGTTCATCATGGTAACGAGGGTACATCATGGTAACGAGGGTACATCATGGTAACGAGGGTACATCATGGTAACGAGGGTACATCGTGGTAACGAGGGTACATCATGGTAGCTATGGTACATCATAGTAACGAGGGTACATCATGGTAACGAGGGCACATCATGGTAACGAGGGTACATCATGATAACGAGGGTACATCATGGTAACGAGGGTTCATCATGATAACGAGGGTACATCATGGTAACGAGGGTACATCATGATAACGAGGGTACATCATGGTAACGAGGGTACATCATGGTAACGAGGGTACATCATGGTAACGAGGGTACATCATGGTAACGAGGGTACATCATGGTAACGAGGGTACATCATGATAACGAGGGTACATCATGGTAACGAGGGTACATCATGGTAACGAGGGTACATCATGGTAACGAGGGTACATCATGGTAACGAGGGTACATCATGATAACGAAGGTACATCATGATAACGAGGGTACATCATGGTAACGAGGGTACATCATGGTAACGAGAGTACATCATGGTAACGAGGGTACATCATGGTAACGAGGGTATATCATGATAATGAAGGTACATCATGATAACGAGGGTACATCATGATAACGAGTGTACATCATGATAACGAGGGTACATCATGATAACGAGTGTACATCATGGTAACGAGGGTACATCATGGTAACGAGGGTACATCATGGTAACGAGGGTACATCATGATAACGAGGGTACATCATGATAACGATGGTACATCATGGTAACGGGGGTACATCATGGTACCGAGGGTACATCATGATAACGAGGGTACATCATGATAACGAGGGTACATCATGGTAACGGGGGTACATCATAGTAACGAAGGTACATCATGGTAACGATGGTACATCATGGTAACGAGGGTACATCATGGTAACGAGGGTACATCATGATAACGAGGGTACATCATGGTAACGAGGGTACATCATGGTAACGAGGGTACATCATGATAACGAGGGTACATCATGATGACGAGGGTACATCATGGTAACGAGGGTACATCATGGTAACGAGGGTACATCATGGTAACGAGGGTACATCATGGTAACGGGGTACATCATAGTAACGAAGGTACATCATGGTAACGAAGGTACATCATGGTAACGAGGGTACATCATGGTAACGTGGGTACATCATGGTAACGAGGGTACATCATGGTAACGGGGGTACATCATAGTAACGAAGGTACATCATGGTAACGAAGGTACATCATGGTAACGAGGGTACATCATGGTAACGAGGGTACATCATGGTAACGAGGGTACATCATGGTAACGAGGGTACATCATGGTAACGAAGGTACATCATGGTAACGAGGGTACATCATGGTAGCGAGGGTACATCATGGTAACGAGGGTACATCATGGTAACGAGGGTACATCGTGGTAACGGGGGTACATCATAGTAACGAAGGTACATCATGGTAACGAAGGTACATCATGGTAACGAGGGTACATCATGGTAACGGGGGTACATCATAGTAACGAAGGTACATCATGGTAACGAAGGTACATCATGGTAACGAGGGTACATCATGGTAACGAGGGTGCATCATGGTAACGAGGGTGCATCATGGTAACGAGGGTACATCATGGTAACGAGGGTACATCATGGTAACGAGGGTACATCATGGTAACGAGGGTACATCATGGTAACGAGGGTACATCATGGTAACGAGGGTACATCATGGTAACGAGGGTACATCATGGTAACGAGGGTACATCATGGTAACGAGGGTACATCATGGTAACGAGGGTACATCAGTCTGTATCTTGCCTGGGTCTAGCGTCGTGTTTTTACCAATAACCAATACCAGGCGGCGCTCACCTGCCTTCATGATCTCCAAGACTCCATAACAACTGCTGCTAGGTGACACTCCAACCTCTGCTCTGTCGAGTGGGAGGGAAAGTCTGCTGAGTGGAGTGGGGGACAAAGTCTGCTGAGTGGAGTGGGGGACAAAGTCTGCTGAGTGGAGTGGGGGACAAAGTCTGCTGAGTGGAGTGGGGGACAAAGTCTGCTGAGTGGAGTGGGGGACAAAGTCTGCTGAGTGGAGTGGGGGACAAAGTCTGCTGAGTGGAGTGGGGGACAAAGTCTGTTCTATTGAATGGCAGGAAAATGTGCTGTCTTCAGTTGGGAAAATCTTCTGTAGGGATCTTGATGCTGATGCACTGACTTTGAAGTTAGTGTACTCGCCTATTTACTCACCTATTTGTGGTTGCATGGGTCGAGTCTTAGCTCCTGGCCCCCGCCTCTTCACTCGTTGCTACTGGGTCCTCTCTCTCCCCGCTCCATGAGCTTTATCAAACCTCCTCTTAAAACTATGTATGGTTCCTGCCTCCACTACGTCACTTTCGAGGCTATTCCACTTCCTGACAACTCTGTGACTGAAGAAATACTTCCTAACATCCCTTTGATTCATCTGAGTCTTCAACTTCCAGTTGTGACCTCTTGTTTGTGTGTCCCATCTCTGGAACATCCTGTCTTTGTCCACCTTGTCTCTTCCGCGCAGCATTTTATATGTCGTTATCATGTCTCCCCTGACCCTCCTGTCCTCCAGTGTCGTCAGGCCGATTTCCCTTAACCTTTCTTCATAGGACATTCCCCTTAGCTCTGGAACTAACTTTGTCGCAAACCTTTGCACTTTCTCTAATTTCTTGACGTGCTTAATCAAGTGCGGGTTCCAAACAGGTGCTGCATACTCCAGTATGGGCCTGACGTACACGGTGTACAGTGTCTTGAACGATTCCTTGCTAAGGTATCGGAACAATGTTCTCAGGTTTGCCAGGCGCCCATATGCTGCAGCAGTTATCTGGTTGATGTGTGCTTCCGGAGACATGCTCGGTGTTATACTCACCCCAAGATCTTTCTCCTTGAGCGAGATTTGCAGTCTCCGGCCACCTAGCCTATACTCCGCCTGCGGTCTTCTGTGCCCTTCCCCTATCTTCATGACTTTGCATTTGGCGGGGTTAAATTCGAGAAGCCAGTTGCTGGACCACGTGTCCAGGTGTGTGTGTGTGTGTGTGTGTGTGTGTGTGTGTGTGTGTGTGTGTGTGTGTGTGTGTGTGTGTGTGTGAATGTTGTACGAATGAGAAAGAAGCAACAGTGAATGTTATTAACGGAGAGAAGCTGGCTGTCTCAGCTCTGAGAAAACAGAACTAATAGGGGTAGGCGACTTTAACTTGAGATCAGTGAACGGAGTTTATATTAGTCTGTCTGAGAGAACTGAAGTCAAAGTAGCGGTAATAGTGATTTGTGAAGTGTGGGAAGGAAGGAGATAGGTAAAAGAATTATGTGACTTAGAATAAAGGTGGGATGTGAGAAGTAGATTATAGTAAGTACCTAGGTAAGAAACCATTATATATATATATATATATATATATATATATATATATATATATATATATATATATATATATATATATACAGAGAGAGAGAGAGAAGGAGAGAGAGAGAGAGAGAGAGAGAGAGAGAGAGAGAGAGAGAGAGAGAGAGAGAGAGAGAGAGAGAGAGAGAGAGAGAGAGAGAGAGAGAGAGAGAGAGAGAGAGAGAGAGAGAGAGAGAGAAGTGTTAAGTGAATATTTATGGAACTTTGAACCAGGTGAGAGAAAATAGTTACAGTGGGTGACCCAAATGTTCAAGTGGGAGAGAGTGATGTAGGTGGTGTAGTGGGTAAGTCTGGGGTGTCAGGGGTGGGACACCATAATACTTTACCAATTCTCTCACTCTGTAAACCACTGGGCTGCCTCCTGCATCTCTTCTTATCTTTGTTCCTCTTTGATTTTCTACACCTTACTTCTATAAATACCCAACCATATAAATTTTAAAGAACGTTATATATAAATATATATATATATATATATATATATATATATATATATATATATATATATATATATATATATATATATATATATATATATATATATATATATATATATATATACATATATATATATATATATATATTATATTCAATAATAAGCCACACAGAGACAGAAAGTAGGGAGAAAAATTTTTATGTATGTTTCGAGTTCTTTCTGGGACCCTCTTCAGAGGATATTAAAGTATTCATTATACTTTAGTTATGCAACGAATGGAGGATAATCAGGTGTGTTGCAAGGAAGGGAAAGATAGCTCTAATTCCTTGGATTAAGAGCTCTTCGCTAGCACCAAGACAACGCCACTGACGGGGATAAAATCTCCAACAACAAAAATCCCTTTGACTTCTGACTGCAATAAAATTAAATTTTTTTCCCAGCAATCAAAATCTTGTTTTGCAACACACATGAATTAATTACCTATAATGGATTTCATTTTTTTTCCAAATGTTTTTAACCAAGGGTAAAAAAAAAAGGGGGGGGGGCCCAATATACGAAATAAAATCCACAATACCATGGCTGGTACAAATCACAAGAAGCCACAGAGGTGAAACGTGGAATTGAATTGTGTTTCGGCCATTCTAGAACTGCTATCAGTTTCCCAGCGAAATTGTGCAACGAAACTTATGCAACAAAAGCATTTTACTCAGCTATTGTTGGGCAATATCTGTTGCGCATCACTCGTTTCCGTCCTTACAAAATATATATGATGTTTGTGTTTCAGTAAAAATAATTCCAAATTACCTTATGTAATCTAAATCTGTTAATTTTTTTTCTCTTTTGTTTTTGTTTTCGATTTGGGGAGGGAGTGAGTTTGTGTCTTTGTTGGTTATTATTTTGGTTAAATAAAGATGGTCAGGAAAAAAATAAATAATATTGTGATGGGGGGATGGGATAGGGATGGTAGGCCTATTTGAGACTGAGGCCTAAGGCCTCCCCTTTCAGAGGTTTTAGGCACCGTTAAAAGTACCGTAATGAATTAGAGTCACTGCTCTCTCTCTCTCTCTCTCTCTCTCTCTCTCTCTCTCTCTCTCTCTCTCTCTCTCTCTCTCTCTCTCTCTCTCTCTCTCTCTCTCTCTCTCTCTCTCTCTCTCTCTCTCTCTCTCTCTCTCTCTCTCTCTCTCTCTCTCTCTGATAGCGCATATGTGCAATTGCCTCGTTGGAAAAAAATGTCACATTCCCATCAAGCTTCTAACATCAAAGACAACACGGAAGGGAGACTGGAAAATAAATATTAATGTAATAAGCTGTCCAGCTTTGTTGGTGCATTCCCTCTCTAGCAACACTGCCAGGCAGGCCATCAGTGTTTCCCTCACGTTCGTCTCTTTTGTCAGTGCGAGGACTAAACCTTTCTCCCTTGATCCATGTGTGTCATGTTGACGTGCACTCGTAGGTACACGTGCCAGATCAACCAGGCTGTTATGGATATTTTGAAAATGGTATATAATACCGACAAGTTGGAGAGTAAAACATGTGTAACAGTTGGGTATCTTTATTGATTAAACATTTCGCCTACACAGTAGACTTCTTCAGTCATAAACAGCTGGAGTGATCTGGAACATTGTTCCAGACTATGGAGCTGAACTCTTTTCCAGACTGAAGGACTGACCACCTCAAATACTATTTCACCAAGGTTGATAGACTGATTACATCTTCGTTACCACACCAGCTGCCTCTGTATTGGACCGAAGAAGCCTACCGTGTCTGTGAAACATTAGCGAGGGCCGTGGGCCGCTAGCCACAATAGCCTAGTTGACGGAATTATCAATAAAAAGCCATCGAAAGGCATCACAAGTAAATTGCAAGGAAACAGGTGCGGTGTGGGCTCGATACACTGTCCTCTCGCAAGGAAACAGTACAGTAGTTAACCGGTGAGTGGCGGAGGTAATTAACTTCTCTTGTAATGGTCTCAGTTTAATGAATAAATTTTCCAGACTACATCTGAGGTCATCTTTTGTTCTCCTTTTGAGGATTTTACCTAATTTTTTCCTAGTTTTAGTGTTAGTTGTGGTAGTGGTAGTAAATATTGTAGTAGTAGTAGTAGTAGTAGTAGTAGTAGTAGTAGTAGTAGTAGTAGTAATAGTAGTAGTAGTAGTAGTAGTAGTAGTAGTGGTAGTAGTAGTAGTAGTAGTAGTAGTAGTAGTAGTAGTAGTAGTAGTAGTAGTAGTAGTAGTAGTAGTAGTAGTAGTAGTAGTAGTAGTAGTAGTAGTAGTAGTGGTGGTGGTGGCTACCTGCGTTAGATAACAACATCCAAGCGGTCATCACAACACACACAACATCCCACCTGTCATCACAACACACACAGCATCCCACCTGTCATCACAACACACACAGCATCCCACCTGTCATCACAACACACACAACATCCCACCTGTCATCACAACACACACACAGCATCCCACCTGTCATCACAACACACACAGCATCCCACCTGTCATCACAACACACACACAACATCCCACCTGTCATCACAACACACACAACATCCCACCTGTCATCACAACACACACACAACATCCCACCTGTCATCACAACACACACACAACATCCCACCTGTCATCACAACACACACAGCATCCCACCTGTCATCACAACACACACAGCATCCCACCTGTCATCACAACACACACACAACATCCCACCTGTCATCACAACACACACACAACATCCCACCTGTCATCACAACCCACACAGCATCCCAGCTACCATAACGCTCCCATCCCCCAGCAACCCACATATCACCAACACCCATGTCCTCTGATTCCCCACACCTCCCCCTCCCCCATTCAGAGTTTACTTCTCCTCATCAGATATTTCCACTACGTCTCCTCTCCCTTATCCTCTTATTCTCCCCGTACCTCTTCCATCAAACTTTACAAACTTTTCCGCATTTCTACTGCAGACTCTGCTGATGTATTTCTGTCATGTCTGCTGCATTCTTCCAAGTTAATTTACACTGGAACGCAGGCACTATGAATATATATATATATATACCTATTTATTTATTTATATATTACTGTTGCCTGTTGTAAAGTCTGTTTGTTACCGTTTCTTTTTATTATTATTATTACTGTTTTTGATTTTAAACTTTATTATTAGTGAATAAGCAGAAAGATGGACGGGAGGCTCTAGCTGTGCTCCGGAAACTGACAGGTTCATCCCTTTACTGTTGATCTTTGTGGCATTTAATATTTTGCAAATTCGTAATTATGTTCCTGACATTCCCAGTTTAACATTCCCGTACCCAAGTATAAAATTAACCCACACCTGCGTGTCTTAAATGCCCCACATCCGCATGTCTTAAATGCCTGACACCAGCGTTTCCTAAGTGCCTCACACGAGCATGTCTTAATATCCCCCACACCGGAACGTCTTAATGCCTCACATACCCCACACCCCTATGTCTTAAATGCCCCACACCCGTATGTCTTAAATGCCCCACACCCGTATGTCTTAAATGCCCCACACCCGTATGTCTTAAATGCCTCACACCCCTATGTCTTAAATGCCCCACACCCGCATGTCTTAAATGCCGTCAGACTCAAAAGCCTTGCACGTCCTCTCACATCCACATTCCCGAGACTTAAAGGCCTTCACATTCCAGTCTAACATTCCCATCTCACATTCGGCTGCTAGACTGCCGTCGCACAAGATGGTACTAAACTGGCTACGACGGAAGCCAGAGACAGTCTTCAGTGCGGATGAGTATATATTTTTTTTGCGTCGAAGATTGAGTCGTCTTTCTTGAGACGACCCCAGCTGTGTTTACGACGACCAGGGACTACAGGAGGTCCCATTTTACGACTCTACCAGAAGATGCTCTTCACTGGCCTTGATGTAAGTGAAGGAACGTTGACACAAGCTCTGGAACTACTTATATATATATATATATATATATATATATATATATATATATATATATATATATATATATATATATATGCAAGGAATTCGCGAGAGCATGCGAAATATACACAAACGCTGATCTCTGGCTGAAGGAGACTCGAACCTACGAACCTTAGGACAAGGTACGCAGTAAGGCTGATGCATGCAGGGGATGAGATGAAAAGCTGTAAGCCTTCTCCCTGAAAGCTGGCTGCCTTGGATCAAACGTGTAGCGCATGCTACACGCCAAGGTATTGTCCAGTGTGGGTAGATTGGTAAAGCACTGCGTACCTTGTCCTAAGGTTCGTAGGTTCGAGTCTCCTTCAGCCAGAGATCAGTGTTTGTGTATATTTCGCCTGCTCTCGCGAATTCCTTGCATATATATATATATATATATATATATATATATATATATATATATATATATACATATATATATATATATATACATATTTACTACGATACATAGCAATACAGCTATGACTGTTACATAGACTACAGAGGATTGTATTTTAAGACATATAACATAGAATTGTATTCAGGATACCAAAACTCCTGTATTTACAATACCTGCGAAATATCAGCTGCATTTAGCACTTAAATATTACAAACTGATAATATACATTTATCAATCTTTATTTTCCAAAAGCAAGAAGGCATCTATCATACATATTTATAAATATTAATATAAAAAAGCCAATGGGAAAAAATGGGTGAAAATCTTCAAGGAAACAGAGATTAATTAGGATCACTCAGAGATCAGGTTGTAAGTGTATTTTATTCCATACGAGACTGATAAGTTGGTTATCAAGTCAGTGGAAGAAGTGCAATGGTGGTAATAAAGATGGTAAGCCACAGACATGTGGAAATATGAAGCAAGGATCACTGGTGGTAATAAAGATGGTAAGCCACAGACATGTGGAAATATGAAGCAAGGATCACTGGTGGTAATAAAGATGGTAAGCCACAGACATGTGGAAATATGAAGCAAGGATCACTGGTGGTAATAAAGATGGTAAGCCACAGACATGTGGAAATATGAAGCAAGGATCACTGGTGGTAATAAAGATGGTAAGCCACAGACATGTGGAAATAGAAGGATAATAGAGTCGAAGGTAGTGTTCAGGATTCTTTATTGCTGCTCTCTCTCTCTCTCTCTCTCTCTCTCTCTCTCCCTCTCTCTCTCTCTCTCTCTCTCTCTCTCTCTCTCTCTCTCTCTCTCTCTCTCTCTCTCATCATTATTATTATTATCCTCACTCTTATCATTATTATCCTCACTCTTATCATTATTATCTTCACTTATCATTATTATCTTCACTTTCATCATTACTATCCTCACTTTCATCATTACTATCCTCACTTTCATCATTACTATCCTCACTTTCATCATTATTATCCTCGCTCTTATCATTATTATCCTCACTTTCATCATTACTATCCTCACTTTCATCATTACTATCCTCACTTTCATCATTATTATCCTCACTTTCTTCATTATTATTCTCACTTTCATCATTATTATCCTCACTTTCATCATTATTATCCTCACTTTCATCATTATTATCCTCACTTTCATCATTACTATCCTCACTTTCATCATTATTATCCTCACTTTCATCATTACTATCCTCACTTTCATCATTATTATCCTCACTTTCATCATTACTATCCTCACTTTCATCATTATTATCCTCACTTTCATCATTATTATCCTCACTTTCATCATTACTATCCTCACTTTCATCATTATTATCCTCGCTCTTATCATTATTATCCTCACTTTCATCATTACTATCCTCACTTTCATCATTACTATCCTCACTTTCATCATTATTATCCTCACTTTCATCATTATTATCTTCACTTTCATCATTTCTATCCTCACTTTCATCATTACTATCCTCACTTTCATCATTATTATCCTCACTTTCATCATTACTATCCTCACTTTCATCATTATTATCCTCACTTTCATCATTACTATCCTCACTTTCATCATTATTATCCTAACTTTCATCATTACTATCCTCACTTTCATCATTGTTATCCTCACTTTCATCATTATTATCCTCGCTTTCATCATTACTATCCTCACTTTCATCATTATTATCCTCGCTCTTATCATTATTATCCTCACTTTCATCATTACTATCCTCACTTTCATCATTACTATCCTCACTTTCATCATTACTATCCTCACTTTCATCATTATTATCCTCACTTTCATCATTACTATCCTCACTTTCATCATTATTATCCTCACTCTTATCATTATTATCCTCACTTTCATCATTACTATCCTCACTTTCATCATTACTATCCTCACTTTCATCATTATTATCCTCACTTTCATCATTACTATCCTCACTTTCATCATTACTATCCTCACTTTCATCATTATTATCCTCACTTTCATCATTATTATCCTCGCTTTCATCATTATTATCCTCACTTTCATCATTATTATCCTCATTTTCATCATTATTATTCTCACTTTCATCATTATTATCCTCACTTTCATCATTATTATCCTCACTTTCATCATTATTATCCTCACTCTTATCATTATTATCCTCACTTTCATCATTATTATCCTCACTTTCATCATTATTATCCTCACTTTCATCATTATTATCCTCACTTTCATCATTATTATCCTCACTCTTATTATTATCTTCACTTTCATCATTATTATCCTCACTCTTATTATTATCTTCACTTTCATCATTATTATCCTCACTCTTATCATTATTATCCTCACTTTCATCATTATTATCCTCACTTTCATCATTATTATCCTCACTTTCGTCATTATTATCCTCACTTTCATCATTATTATTCTCACTTTCATTATTATTATCCTCACTTTCATCATTATTATCCTCACTTTCATCATTATTATCCTCACTCTTATCATTATTATCCTCACTTTCATCATTATTATCCTCACTTTCATCATTATTATCCTCACTTTCATCATTATTATCCTCACTCTTATCATTATTATCCTCACTTTCATCATTATTATCCTCACTTTCATCATTATTATCCTCACTTTCATCATTATTATCCTCACTTTCATCATTATTATCCTCACTTTCATCATTATTATCCTCACTTTCATCATTACTATCCTCACTTTCATCATTATTATCCTCACTTTCATCATTATTATCCTCACTTTCATCATTACTTATCCTCACTTCTCATCATTATTATCCTCACTTTCATCATTACTATCCTCACTTTCATCATTATTATCCTCACTTTCATCATTACTATCCTCACTTTCATCATTATTATCCTCACTTTCATCATTATTATCCTCACTTTCATCATTATTATCCTCACTTTCTTCATTATTATCCTCACTTTCATCATTATTATCCTCACTTTCATCATTATTATCCTCACTTTCATCATTATTATCCTCACTTTCATCATTACTATCCTCACTTTCATCATTATTATCCTCTTTACTTTATCATTATTATCCTCACTTTCATCATTATTATCCTCACTTTCATCATTATTATCCTCACTTTCATCATTATTATCCTCACTTTCATCATTATTATCCTCACTCTTATCATTATTATCCTCACTTTCATCATTATTATCCTAACTTTCATCATTATTATCCTCACTTTCATCATTATTATCCTCCACTCTTATCATTATTATCCTCTTTACTTTCATCATTATATCCTCACTTTCATCATTATTATCCTCACTTTCATCATTATTATCCTCACTTTCATCATTAGTATCCTCACTTTCATCATTATTATCCTCACTTTCATCATTATTATCCTCACTTTCATCATTATTATCCTCACTTTCATCATTATTATCCTCACTCTTATCATTATTATCCTCACTTTCATCATTATTATACTCACTCTTATCATTATTATCCTCACTTTCATCATTACTATCCTCACTTTCATCATTATTATCCTCACTTTCATCATTATTATCCTCACTTTCATCATTATTATCCTCACTCTTATCATTATTATCCTCACTTTCATCATTATTATACTCACTCTTATCATTATTATCCTCACTTTCATCATTATTATCCTCACTTTCATCATTATTATCCACACTGTCAACATTATTATACTCACTCTTATCATTATTATCCTCACTTTCATCATTATTATCCTCACTTTCATCATTATTATCCTCACTTTCATCATTATTATCCTCACTTTCATCATTATTATCCTCACTTTCATCATTACTATCCTCACTTTCATCATTACTATCCTCACTTTCATCATTATTATCCTCACTTTCATCATTACTATCCTCACTTTCATCATTATTATCCTCACTTTCATCATTACTATCCTCACTTTCATCATTATTATCCTCACTTTCATCATTATCTATCCTCACGTTCATCATTATTATCTCTCACTTTCATCATTATTATCCTCACTTTCATCATTATTATCCTCACTTTCATCATTATTATCCTCACTATCATCAATTATTATCCTCACTTTCATCATTATTATCCTCACTTTCATCATTATTATCCTCACTTTCATCATTATTATCCTCACTTTCATCATTATTATCCACACTCAGATCATTATTATCCTCACTTTCATCATATTATCCTCACTTATCCTCTCTCTTCATCATTACTATCCTCACTTTCATCATTATTATCCTCACTTTCATCATTACTATCCTCACTCTCATCATTATTATCCTCACTTTCATCATTATTATCCTCACTTTCATCATTATTCCTCATCCTCACTTTCATCATTATTATCCTCATCCTCACTTTCATCATTATTATACTCACTCTTATCATTATTATCCTCACTTTCATCATTACTATCCTCACTTTCATCATTATTATCCTCACTTTCATCATTACTATCCTCACTTTCATCATTACTATCCTCACTTTCATCATTACTATCCTCACTTTCATCATTACTATCCTCACTTTCATCATTACTATCCTCACTTTCATCATTATTATCCTCACTTTCATCATTATTATCCTCACTTTCATCATTATTATCCTCACTTTCATCATTATTATCCTCAGTCTCGTGACATATGCCGAATAAAATGAAACGTGTGGAAAAAGATATTTATGTACAGTTCGAGACATTTATTAAAGGAAACGTTTCCTTTAATAAAGGTCGGTATCACC
>NC_091358.1:6083476-6090976 GCF_038502225.1 Cherax quadricarinatus
GTCAAAGAAGCATCACCGGACATCATAGCTCTCACAGAAACCAAGCTTACAGGTATGATAACAGATGCCATCTTTCCAACGGGATACCAAATCCTGAGGAAAGACAGAGGGAACAGGGGGGGTGGAGGAGTGGCGTTGCTGATCAAAAATCGCTGGAATTTTGATGAGCTGGAGAGAGAAGATAGCGGAGAAGAAAGTGATTACATAGTGGGAACACTTCACTCTGGAGGTCCCAAGGTGGTAATAGCAGTGATGTATAACCCACCACAGAACAGCAGGAGGCCAAGGCAAGAGTACGACGAGAGCAATAGAGCGATGGTTGACACACTAGCTAGAGTGGCCAGAAGAGCTCATGCATGCAGGGCAAAGCTCCTGATCATGGGTGACTTTAACCACAAGGAGATAGATTGGGAGAACTTGGACCCACATGGGGGCCAAGATACTTGGAGGGCTAAGATGATGGAGGTGGTACTGGAGAACTTCATGTACCAACACGTAAGGGACACTACAAGAGAGAGAGGAGAGGATGAACCAGCAAGGCTGGACTTAGTATTCACCTTCAGTAGTGCAGATATCGAGGACATCACATATGAAAGACCCCTTGGGGCCAGTGACCATGTGGTTGTAAGCTTCGAATACACAGTAGAGCTACAAGTGGAGGGAGAAGCAGGAAGGCCAGGACGAATGAAGCCAAACTACAAGAAAGGGGACTACACAGGAATGAGGAACTACCTGAACGGGGTTCAGTGGGACAGAGAACTGGCAGGGAAACCAGTTAATGAGATGATGGAATATGTAGCAATAAAATGCAAGGAGGCTGAGGAGAGGTTTGTACCCAAGGGTAACAGGAGTAATGAAAAAGCCAGGATGAGCCCATGGTTTACCCAAAGGTGCAGGGAGGCAAAAACCAAGTGTGCTAGGGAATGGAAGAAATATAGAAGGCAAAGGACCCAGGAGAATAAGGAGAACAGTCGTAGAGCCAGAAATGAATATGCACAGATAAGAAGGGAGGCCCAAAGACAATATGAAAATGACATAGCAGCGAAAGCCAAATCTGATCCGAAACTGTTGTACAGCCACATCAGGAGGAAAACAACAGTCAAGGACCAGGTAATCAGGCTAAGGAAGGAAGGAGGAGAGACAACAGGAAATGGCCGGGAAGTATGTGAAGAACTCAACAAGAGATTCAAAGAAGTGTTCACAGAGGAGACAGAAGGGACTCCAGAAAGACGGAGAGGTGGGGCACACCACCAAGTGCTGGACACAGTGCACACAACCGAGGAAGAAGTGAAGAGGCTTCTGAGTGAGCTAGATACCTCAAAGGCAATGGGGCCAGATAACATCTCCCCATGGGTATTGAGAGAGGGAGCAGAGGCGCTATGTGTACCCCTAACAACAATATTCAATACATCTATCGAAACAGGGAGATTGCCTGAGGCATGGAAGACAGCAAATGTAGTCCCAATCTTTAAAAAAGGAGACAGACATGAAGCATTAAACTACAGACCAGTGTCACTGACATGTATAGTATGCAAAATCATGGAGAAGATTATCAGGAGAAGAGTGGTGGAACACCTAGAAAGGAATGATCTCATCAACAGCAGCCAGCATGGTTTCAGGGACGGGAAATCCTGTGTCACAAACCTACTGGAGTTCTATGACATGGTGACAGCAGTAAGACAAGAGAGAGAGGGGTGGGTGGATTGCATTTTCTTGGACTGCAAGAAGGCGTTTGACACAGTTCCACACAAGAGATTGGTGCAAAAACTGGAGGACCAAGCAGGGATAACAGGGAAGGCACTACAATGGATCAGGGAATACTTGTCAGGAAGACAGCAGCGAGTCATGGTACGTGGCGAGGTGTCAGAGTGGGCACCTGTGACCAGCGGGGTCCCGCAGGGGTCAGTCCTAGGACCAGTGCTGTTTCTGGTATTTGTGAACGACATGACGGAAGGAATAGACTCTGAGGTGTCCCTGTTTGCAGATGACGTGAAGTTGATGAGAAGAATACACTCGATCGAAGACCAGGCAGAACTACAAAGGGATCTGGACAGGCTGCAGAACTGGTCCAGCAATTGGCTCCTGGAGTTCAATCCCACCAAGTGCAAAGTCATGAAGATTGGGGAAGGGCAAAGAAGGCCGCAAACGGAGTACAGTCTAGGGGGTCAGAGACTACAAACCTCACTCAAGGAAAAAGATCTTGGGGTGAGTATAACACCAGGCACATCTCCTGAAGCGCACATCAACCAAATAACTGCTGCAGCATATGGGCGCCTAGCAAACCTCAGAACAGCATTCCGACATCTTAATAAGGAATCGTTCAGGACCCTGTACACAGTATACGTTAGGCCCATATTGGAGTATGCGGCACCAGTTTGGAACCCACACCTAGCCAAGCACGTAAAGAAACTAGAGAAAGTGCAAAGGTTTGCAACAAGACTAGTCCCAGAGCTAAGAGGTATGTCCTACGAGGAGAGGTTAAGGGAAATCAACCTGACGACACTGGAGGACAGGAGAGATAGGGGGGACATGATAACGACATACAAAATACTGAGAGGAATTGACAAGGTGGACAAAAACAGGATGTTCCAGAGATTGGACACAGTAACAAGGGGACACAGTTGGAAGCTAAAGACACAGATGAATCACAGGGATGTTAGGAAGTATTTCTTCAGCCACAGAGTAGTCAGTAAGTGGAATAGTTTGGGAAGCGATGTAGTGGAGGCAGGATCCATACATAGCTTTAAGCAGAGGTACGATAAAGCTCACGGCTCAGGGAGAGTGACCTAGTAGCGATCAGTGAAGAGGCGGGGCCAGGAGCTCGGACTCGACCCCCGCAACCTCAACTAGGTGAGTACAACTAGGTGAGTACACACACACACACACACACACACACACACACACAAACACACACACACACACACAGGAAAGAGGACTACACAGGAATGAGGAACTACCTGAACGGGGTTCAGTGGGACAGAGAACTGGCAGGGAAGCCAGTTAATGAGATGATGGAATATGTTGCAACAATGTGCAAGGAGGCTGAGGAGAGGTTTGTACCCAAGGGTAACAGGAGTAATGAAAAAGCCAGGATGAGCCCATGGTTTACCCAAAGGAGCAGGGAGGAAAAACCCAAGTGTGCTAGGGAATGGAAGAAATATAGAAGGCAAAGGACCCAGGAGAATAAGGAGAGCAGTCGTAGAGCCAGAAACGAATATGCACAGATAAGAAGGGAGGCCCAACGACAATATGAAAACGACATAGCAGCGAAAGCCAAATCTGACCCGAAGCTGTTATACAGCCACATCAGGAGGAAAACAACAGTCAAGGACCAGGTCATCAGGCTAAGGAAGGAAGGAGGAGAGACAACAAGAAATGACCGTGAAGTATGTGAGGAACTCAACAAGAGATTCAAAGAAGTGTTCACAGAGGAGACAGAAGGGACTCCAGAAAGACGGAGAGGTGGGGCACACCACCATGTGCTGGACACAGTGCACACCACCGAGGAAGAAGTGAAGAGGCTTCTGAGTGAGTTAGATACCTCAAAGGCAATGGGGCCAGATAACATCTCCCCATGGGTATTGAGAGAGGGAGCAGAGGCGCTATGTGTACCCCTAACAACAATATTCAACACATCTATCGAAAAAGGGAGATTGCCTGAGGCATGGAAGACAGCAAATGTGGTCCCAATCTTTAAAAAAGGAGACAGACATGAAGCATTAAACTACAGACCAGTGTCACTGACATGTATAGTATGCAAAATCATGGAGAAGATTATCAGGAGAAGAGTGGTGGAACACCTAGAAAGGAATGATCTCATCAACAGCAGCCAACATGGTTTCAGGGACGGGAAATCCTGTGTCACAAACCTACTGGAGTTCTATGACATGGTGACAGCAGTAAGACAAGAGAGAGAGGGGTGGGTGGATTGCATATTCTTGGACTGCAAGAAGGCGTTTGACACAGTTCCACACAAGAGATTGGTGCAAAAACTGGAGGATCAAGCAGGGATAACAGAGAAGGCACTACAATGGATCAGTGAATTCTTGTCAGGAAGACAGCAGCGAGTCATGGTACGTGGCGAGGTGTCAGAGTGGGCACCTGTGACCAGCGGGGTCCCGCAGGGGTCAGTCCTAGGACCAGTGCTGTTTCTGGTATTTGTGAACGACATGACGGAAGGAACAGACTCTGAGGTGTCCCTGTTTGCAAATGACGTGAAGTTGATGAGAAGAATTCACTCGATCGAAGACCAGGCAGAACTACAAAGGGATCTGGACAGGCTGCAGACCTGGTCCAGCAATTGGCTCCTGGAGTTCAATCCCACCAAGTGCAAAGTCATGAAGATTGGAGAAGGGTAAAGAAGACCGCAGACGGAGTACAGTCTAGGGGGCCCGAGACTACAAACCTCACTCAAGGAAAAAGATCTTGGGGTGAGTATAACACCAGGCACATCTCCTGAAGCGCACATCAACCAAATAACTGCTGCAGCATATGGGCGCCTGGCAAACCTCAGAACAGCATTCCGACATCTTAATAAGGAATCGTTCAGGACCCTGTACACCGTGTACGTTAGGCCTATATTGGAGTATGTGGCACCAGTTTGGAACCCTCACCTAGCCAAGCACGTAAAGAAACTAGAGAAAGTGCAAAGGTTTGCAACAAGACTAGTCCCAGAGTTAAGAGGTATGTCCTATGAGGAGAGGTTAAGGGAAATCAATCTGACGACACTGGAGGACAGGAGAGATAGGAAGGACATGATAACGACATACAAAATACTGAGAGGAATTGACAAGGTGGACAAAGACAGGATGTTCCAGAGATTAGACACAGTAACAAGGGGACACAGTTGGAATCTGAAGACACAGATGAATCACAGGGATGTTAGGAAGTATTTCTTCAGCCACAGAGTAGTCAGTAAGTGGAATAGTTTGGGAAGCGATGTAGTGGAGGCAGGATCCATACATAGCTTTAAGCAGAGGTATGATAAAGCTCACGGCTCAGGGAGAGTGACCTAGTAGCGATCAGTGAAGAGGCGGGGCCAAGAGCTCGGACTCGACCCCCGCAACCTCAACTAGGTGAGTACACACAAACACACACACACACACACACACACACACACACATACACACACACACACACACACAAACACACACACACACACACACACACACACACACACACACACACACACACACACACACACACACACACACACACACACACACACACACACACACACACACACACACACACACACACACACACACACACACACACACACACACACACACACACACACACAAACACACACACACACACACACACACACACACACACACACACACACACACACACACACACACACACACACACACACACACACACACACACACACACACACACACACACACACACACACACACACACACACACACACACACACACACAAAAACAGAAAATGCCTAATTGCAAGGCTGACCCAACTTTACGTTCCCTGCAAACTGAAGCAGGTAATTAGTCCAGTGACAATGGCCTTTTTTTCCCTTTTTATCCCCGGGACTGATCAGGGCCATTTATCTGAGTGAGCGGCGTGCAGGGAGAACCATTGAAACATTTAGTACGACTTACCATTTAGTACGACTTACCATTTAGTACGACTTACCATCAGAATACCGTGTGAAATAAGGGGCCAGGAGCTGAGACCAGACTAGCAGTAAATGGAGAATGTTGCTTGATGCAGTGCGGTCCCTATGGGTTTAGCGCTACCCTGGGAATGCAATGCTACTGCTACTATTAATAATAATAATAATAATAATAATAATAATATTAGTAATATCCCAGGATTATTATAATAATAATAATAATAATAATAATAATAATAATAATAATAATAATAATAATAATAATAATAATAATAATAATAATAATAATAATAATAATAATAATAATAATAATAATAATAATAATAATAATAATAATAATAATAATAATAAAATAATAATGATAATAATAATAATAATAATAATAATAATAATAATAATAATAATAATAATAATAATAATAATAATAATAATAATAATAATAATATCCCAGGATTATAATAATAATAATAACAATAATAATAATAATCATAATATTGTGAACATAAACCTGGTTTAAGGTCACCGTAAACCAGAGGACAGCACTCAGTACTCCGTGAATTTTTAAAACTGCCAAAAGAGTATGGCATGTTGGATTAAATGTTTTTTTTATGTAGGATTAAATACTCTTTATGTAGGATTAAATGTTTTTATGTAGGATTAAATATTTTTTATGTAGGATTAAATACGTTTTATGTAGGATTAAATACTCTTTATGTAGGATTAAATAATCTTTATGAAGGATTAAATACTCTTTTTGTACGATTAAATGCTTTTTATGTAGGATTAAATATTCTTTATGTAGGATTAAATACGCTTTATGTAGGATTAAATACTCTTTATGTAGGATTAAATACTCTTTATGAAGGATTAAATACTCTTTTTGTACGATTAAATGCTTTTTATGTAGGATTAAATATTCTTTATGTAGGATTAAATGTTTTTATGTAGGATTAAATATTCTTTATGTAGGATTAAATACGTTTTATGTAGGATTAAATACTCTTTATGTAGGATTAAATAATCTTTATGAAGGATTAAATACTCTTTTAGTAGGATTAAATGTTTTGTAGGATTAAATGTAGGTAGGATTAAATACTCTTTATGTAGGATTAAATACTCTTCATGTAGGATTATACGCTATGTAGGATTATTAATTTTTATGTGGGATTAATAGTTTTATGTAGGATTAATAATTTTTATGTAGGATTAATATTCCCTTTGTATAGGATTGAATCCATTTCATCTAAGATTAAACGTATATCACGTAGGATTACCTATGGTTACATAGAATCAGTTACCCTTACGTAGGATTAGCTATCCTCTACATCACATTATCCTTGTCTTACGTAGAAAGTTGCTGCGTTACACACGTAGGATAAATATCCCGGCTGCACAGAAGGATGGCAGGCAGGATATATATATATATATATATATATATATATATATATATATATATATATATATATATATATATATATATATATATATATATATATATATATATATATATATATATATATATGTTTTCAACAAGTCGGTCGTCTCCCACCGAGGCAGGGTGACCCAAAAAAGAAAGAAAATCCCCAAAAAGAAAATACTTTCATCATCATTCAACACTTTCACCACACTCACACATTATCACTGTTTTTGCAGAGGTGCTCAGAATACAACAGTTTAGAAGCATACACATATAAAGACACACAACATATCCCTCCAAACTGCCAATATCCCAAACCCCTCCTTTAAAGTGCAGGCATTGTACTTCCCATTTCCAGGACTCAAGTCCGACTATATGAAAATAACCGGTTTCCCTGAATCCCTTCACTAAATATTACCCTGCTCACACTCCAACAGATCG
>NC_091358.1:6093476-6110976 GCF_038502225.1 Cherax quadricarinatus
GCTCTTAGACAGTTCTTGATGCTCCTAGACAGTTCTTGATGCTCCTAGACAGTTCTTGATGCCTCTAGATAGTTCTTGATGCTCCTAGATAGTTCTTGATGCTCCTAGACAGTTCTTGCTGCTCCTAGACAGTTCTTGATGGTCCTAGACAGTTCTTGATGCTCCTAGACAGTTCTTGATGCCCCTAGATAGTTCTTGATGCTCCTAGACAGTTCTTGATGCCCCTAGATAGTTCTTGATGCTCCTAGATAGTTCTTCATGCTCCTAGACAGTTCTTGATGCTCCTAGACAGTTCTTGATGCCCCTAGATAGTTCTTGATGGTCCTAGATAGTTCTTGATGCTCCTAGATAGTTCGTGATGCTACTAGACAGTTCTTGATGCTCCTAGACAGTTCTTGATGCTCCTAGACAGTTCTTGATGCTCCTAGACAGTTCTTGATGCCCCTAGATAGTTCTTGATGCTCCTAGATAGTTCTTGATGCTCCTAGACAGTTCTTGATGCTCCTAGACAGTTCTTGATGCTCCTAGACAGTTCTTGATGCTCCTAGACAGTTCTTGATGCCCCTAGATAGTTCTTGATGCTCCTAGATAGTTCTTGATGCTCCTAGACAGTTCTTGATGCCCCTAGATAGTTCTTGATGCTCCTAGATAGTTCTTGATGCTCCTAGACAGTTCTTGATGCCCCTAGACAGTTCTTGATGCTCCTAGATAGTTCTTGATGCTCCTAGACAGTTCATGATGCCCCTAGACAGTTCTTGATGCTCCTAGATAGTTCTTGATGCTCTTAGACAGTTCTTGATGCCCCTAGATAGTTCGTGATGCTCCTAGATAGTTCTTGATGCTCCAAGACAGTTCTTGATGCCCCTAGATAGTTCTTGATGCTCCTAGATAGTTCTTGATGCTCCTAAATAGTTCTTGGTGCTCCTAGATAGTTCTTGATGCTCCTAGATAGTTCTTGATGCTCCTAGATAGTTCTTGATGCTCCTAGACAGTTCTTGATGCCCCTAGACAGTTCTTGATGCTCCTAGACAGTTCTTGATGCTCCTAGATAGTTCTTGATGCTCCTAGATAGTTCTTGATGCTCCTAGATAGTTCTTGATGCTCCTAGACAGTTCTTGATGCCCCTAGACAGTTCTTGATGCTCCTAGACAGTTCTTGATGCCCCTAGATAGTTCTTGATGCTCCTAGATAGTTCTTGATGCTCCTAGACAGTTCTTGATGCCCCTAGACAGTTCTTGATGCTCCTAGATAGTTCTTGATGCTCCTAGACGGTTCTTGATACCCCTAGACAGTTCTTGATGCTCCTAGATAGTTCTTGATGCTCCTAGACAGTTCTTGATGCCCCTAGATAGTTCTTGATGCTCCTAGATAGTTCTTGATGCTCCTAGACAGTTCTTGATACCCCTAGATAGTTCTTGATGCTCCTAGATAGTTCTTGATGCTCCTAGACAGTTCTTGATGCCCCTAGATAGTTCTTGATGCTCCTAGATAGTTCTTGATGCTCCTAGACAGTTCTTGATGCTCCTAGATAGTTCTTGATGCTCCTAGATAGTTCTTGATGCTCCTAGATAGTTCTTGATGCTCCTAGACAGTTCTTGATGCTCCTAGACAGTTCTTGATGCTCCTAGATAGTTCTTGATGCCCCTAGATAGTTCTTGATGCTCCTAGATAGTTCTTGATGCTCCTAGACAGTTCTTGATGCTATTAGATAGTTCTTGATGCCCCTAGATAGTTCTTGATGCCCCTAGATAGTTCTTGATGCTCCTAGATAGTTCTTGATGCTCCTAGACAGTTCTTGGTGCTCCTAGATAGTTATTGATGCCCCTAGATAGTTCTTGATGCCCCTAGATAGTTCTTGATGCTCGTAGATAGTTCTTGATGCTCCTAGATAGTTCTTGATGCTCCTAGATAGTTCTTGATTTTCTTAGACAGTTCTTGATGCTTCTAGATAGTTCTTGATGCTCCAAGATAGTTCTTGATGCTCCTAGATAGTTCTTGATGCCCCTAGATAGTTCTTGATGCCCCTAGATAGTTCTTGATGCTCGTAGATAGTTCTTGATGCTCCTAGATAGTTCTTGATGCTCCTAGATAGTTCTTGATGCTCCTAGATAGTTCTTGATGCTCCTAGATAGTTCTTGATGCTCCTAGATAGTTCTTGATGCTCCTAGATAGTTCTTGATGCCCCTAGATAGTTCTTGATGCTCCTAGATAGTTCTTGATTTTCTTAGACAGTTCTTGATGCTTCTAGATAGTTCTTGATGCTCCAAGATAGTTCTTGATGCTCCTAGATAGTTCTTGATGCCCCTAGATAGTTCTTGATGCTCCTAGATAGTTCTTGATGCTCCTAGATAGTTCTTGATGCTCCTAGATAGTTCTTGGTGCTCCTAGATAGTTCTTGATGCTCCTAGATAGTTCTTGATGCCCCTAGATAGTTCTTGATGCTCCTAGATAGTTCTTGATGCTCCTAGATAGTTCTTGATGCTCCTAGATAGTTCTTGATGCTCCTAGATAGTTCTTGATGCTCCTAGATAGTTCTTGATGCCCCTAGATAGTTCTTGATGCTCCTAGATAGTTCTTGATGCTCCTAGATAGTTCTTGATGCTCCTAGATAGTTCTTGATGCTCCTAGATAGTTCTTGATGCTCCTAGATAGTTCTTGATGCTCCTAGATAGTTCTTGATGCCCCTAGATAGTTCTTGATGCTCCTAGATAGTTCTTGATGTTCCTAGACAGTTCTTGATGCTCCTAGATAGTTCTTGATGCTCCAAGATAGTTCTTGATGCTCCTAGATAGTTCTTGATGCCCCTAGATAGTTCTTGATGCTCCTAGATAGTTTTTGATGCTCCTAGATAGTTCTTAATGCCCCTAGATAGTTCTTGATGCTCCTAGATAGTTCTTGATGCTCCTAGATAGTTCTTGATGCTCCTAGATAGTTATTGATGCCCTTAGATAGTTCTTGATGCTCCTAGATAGTTCTTGATGCTCCTAGATAGTTCTTGATGCTCCTAGATAGTTCTTGATGCTCCTAGATAGTTCTTGATGCTCCTAGATAGTTCTTGATGCCCCTAGATAGTTCTTGATGCTCCTAGATAGTTCTTGATGCTCCTAGATAGTTCTTGATGCTCCTAGATAGTTCTTGATGCTCCTAGATAGTTCTTGATGCTCCTAGATAGTTCTTGATGCCCCTAGATAGTTCTTGATGCTCCTAGATAGTTCTTGATGCTCCTAGATAGTTCTTGATGCCCCTAGATTATTTTTGATGCCCCTAGATAGTTCTTGATGCTCCTAGATAGTTCTTGATGCTCCTAGATAGTTCTTGATGCCCTTAGATAGTTCTTGATGCTCCTAGATAGTTCTTGATGCTCCTAGATAGTTCTTGATGCTCCTAGATAGTTCTTGATGCTCCTAGATAGTTCTTGATGCTCCTAGATAGTTCTTGATGCCCCTAGATAGTTCTTGATGCTCCTAGATAGTTCTTGATGCTCCTAGATAGTTCTTGATGCTCCTAGATAGTTCTTGATGCTCCTAGATAGTTCTTGATGCTCCTAGATAGTTCTTGATGCCCCTAGATAGTTCTTGATGCTCCTAGATAGTTCTTGATGCTCCTAGATAGTTCTTGATGCCCCTAGATAATTTTTGATGCTCCTAGATAGTTCTTGATGCCCCTAGATAGTTCTTGATGCTCCTAGATAGTTCTTGATGCTCCTAGATAGTTCTTGATGCCCCTAGATAATTTTTGATGCCCCTAGATAGTTCTTGATGCTCCTAGATAGTTCTTGATGCTCCTAGATAGTTCTTGATGCTCCTAGATAGTTCTTGATGCCCTTAGATAGTTCTTGATGCTCCTAGATAGTTCTTGATGCTCCTAGATAGTTCTTGATGCTCCTAGATAGTTCTTGATGCTCCTAGATAGTTCTTGATGCTCCTAGATAGTTCTTGATGCCCCTAGATAGTTCTTGATGCTCCTAGATAGTTCTTGATGCTCCTAGATAGTTCTTGATGCTCCTAGATAGTTCTTGATGCTCCTAGATAGTTCTTGATGCTCCTAGATAGTTCTTGATGCCCCTAGATAGTTCTTGATGCTCCTAGATTGTTCTTGATGCTCCTAGATAGTTCTTGATGCCCCTAGATAATTTTTGATGCCCCTAGATAGTTCTTGATGCCCCTAGATAGTTCTTGATGCCCCTAGATAGTTCTTGATGCCCCTAGACAGCTCTGTAATAAAGTAATCCGTCTAACACAAACATAATAAATTACGTTTTTCTGCATAATAGTAAAGAACTTAACTAGACTAACTTTGAACTAGTTAGTCTAGAGTTTCAACAAGGCAGGAACTTAGTGGTTAAGTTGGACTGACGGGAATTAAGGGGATTAAATTCTACTGAGAAATTAAAGGGGTTAAGGGTCTTAATTGTGAGAGATAAGTCGTCAGTCTGTGTGTCTGTCTGTGTCTGTCTGTCTGTCTGTCTCTGTCTGTGTGTCTTTCTGTGTCTGTCTGTCTGTCTCTGTCTGTGTGTCTTTCTGTGTCTGTCTGTCTGTCTCTGTTTGTGTGTCTGTGTGTCTGTCTGTCTCTGTCTGTGTGTCTGTCTGTGTCTGTCTGTCTCTGTCTGTGTGTCTGTCTGTGTCTGTATGCTTGTTTGTCTATTTTTCCGTCTCTGTCTCTTTCTGTCTGTCTGTTTCTTTTATGTCTGTGTCTGTTTCTCTGTCTGTTTATCTCTGCCTGTCTCTTTCTGTCTGTCTGTTTTCCTCTTTCTGTCCATCTGTCTGTTTGTCTTTCTGTCTCTGTCTCTCTCGTACGGAAAACTTCCCTACATTTATCTCGAAGGTTCACGAGACTAGAGACCAGAGGTCAGCAGTACCTCTCCCAGAGTGCAAAACTTTTAACAGGCTTCCATTTCCCACTTTGTGGTGGAATGGAACCGCCTCACTGCCCGCCTTACCTAAGTGGACGTTGCGTTAAGTGTTACGTGTGACCTTACAGAGTGACGCTATCCGTAACACCTTCGTTATTAGATGAAAAGCTTTTTCGACTTCGTTTATAAAACGTTGGAGCTCTCTGGAAGACATGACCTTTCTAGACAGCTCTGGAAGACATGACCTTCCTAGACAGCTCTGGAAGACATGACCTTCCTAGACAGCTCTGGAGACATGACCTTCTTAGACAACTCTGGAAGACATAACCTTCCTAGACAGCTCTGGAAGACATGACCTTCCTAGACAGCTCTGGAAGACATAACCTTCCTAGACAGCTCTGGAAGACATAACCTTCCTAGACAGCAATGGAAGACATGACCTTCTTAAACAACTCTGGAAGACATGACCTTCTTAGACAGCTCTGGAAGACATGACCTTCCTAGACAGCTCTGGAAGACATGACCTTCTTAGACAGCTCAGGAAGACATGACCTTCCTAGACAGCTCTGGAACACATAACCTTCTTAGACAGCTCTGGAAGACATGACCTTCTTAGACAGCTCTGGAAGACATGACCTTCTTAGACAACTATGGAAGACATAACCTTCCTAGACAGCTCTGGAAGACATGACCTTTCTAGACAGCTCTGGAAGACATGACCTTATTAGACAGCTCTGGAAGACATGACCTTCTTAGACAGCTCTGGAAGACATGACCTTCCTAGACAGCTCTGGAAGACATGACCTTCCTAGCCAACTCTGGAAGACATGACATTCTTAGACAGCTCTGGAAGACATGACCTTCTTAGACAGCTCTGGAAGACGTGACCTTCTTAGACAGCTCAGCAAGACATGATCTTCTTAGACAGCTCTGGAAGCCATGACCTTCCTAGACAGCTCTGGAAGACATGACCTTCCTAGACAGCTCTGGAAGACATAATCTTCCTTGACAGCTCTGGAAGACATGACCTTCTTAGACAGCTCTGGAAGACATGACCTTCATAGACAGCTCCGAAAGACATGACCTTCCTAGACAGCTCTGGATGACATGACCTTCCTAGACAGCTCTGGAAGACATGACCTTCTTAGACAGCTCTGGAAGACATGACTTTCTTAGACAACTCTGGAAGACATGACTTTCTTAGACAGCTCTGGAAGACATGACCTTCTTAGACAGCTCTGGAAGACATGACCTTCTTAGACAGCTCTGGAAGACATGATCTTCTTAGACAGCTCTGGAAGACATGACCTTCCTAGACAGCTCTGGAAGACATGACCTTCTTAGACAGCTCTGGAAGACATAATCTTCATTGAAAGCTCTGGAAGACATGACCTTCTGAGACAGCTCTGGAAGACATGACCTTCTTAGACAGCTCTGGAAGACATAACCTTCTTAGACAGCTCTGGAAGACATGACTTTCTTAGACACCTCTGGAACACATGACCTTCTTAGACAGTTCTGGAAGACATGACCTTCTTAGACAGCTCTGGAAGACATGACCTTCTTAGACAGCTCTGGAAGACATAACCTTCCTAGACAGCTCTGGAAGATATGACCTTCTTAGACAGCCCTGGAAGACATAATCTTCCTAGACAGCTCTGGAAGACATGACCTTCTTAGACAGCTCTGGAAGACATGACCGTCTTAGACAGATCTGGAAGACATGACCTTCGTAGACAGCTCTGGAAGACATGACCTTCCTTGCCAACTCTGGAAGACATGACCTTCCTTGCCAACTCTGGAAGACATGACCTTCTTAGACAGCTCTGGAAGACATGACCTTCTAAGACAGCTCTGGAAGTTATGACCTTCTTAGACAGCATAGGAAGATATGACCTTCCTAGACAGCTCGAGAAGACATAACCTTCTTAGACAGCTCTGGAAGACATGACTTTATTAGACAGCTCTGTAAGACATGACCTTCATAGACAGCTCCGAAAGACATGACCTTCCTAGACAGCTCTGGATGACATGACCTTCCTAGACAGCTCTGGAAGACATGACCTTCTTAGACAGCTCTGTAAGACATGACTTTCTTAGACAACTCTGGAAGACATGACTTTCTTAGACAGCTCTGGAAGACATGACCTTCTTAGACAGCTCTGGAAGACATGACCTTCTTAGACAGCTCTGGAAGACATGATCTTCTTAGACAGCTCTGGAAGACATGACCTTCCTAGACAGCTCTGGAAGACATGACCTTCTTAGACAGCTCTGGAAGACATAATCTTCATTGAAAGCTCTGGAAGACATGACCATCTGAGACAGCTCTGGAAGACATGACCTTCTTAGACAGCTCTGGAAGACATAACCTTCTTAGACAGCTCTGGAAGACATGACTTTCTTAGACAGTTCTGGAAGACATGACCTTCTTAGACAGCTCTGGAAGACATGACCTTCCTAGACAGCTCTGGAAGATATGACCTTCTTAGACAGCCCTGGAAGACATAATCTTCCTAGACAGCTCTGGAAGACATGACCTTCTTAGACAGCTCTGGAAGACATGACCGTCTTAGACAGCTCTGGAAGACATGACCTTCTTAGACAGCTCTGGAAGACATGACCTACCTTGCCAACTCTGGAAGACATGACCTTCCTTGCCAACTCTGGAAGACATGACATTCTTAGACAGCTCTGGAAGACATGACCTTCTTAGACAGCTCTGGAAGACATGACCTTCTAAGACAGCTCTGGAAGTTATGACCTTCTTAGACAGCATCGGAAGATATGACCTTCCTAGACAGCTTTAGAAGACATAACCTTCTTAGACAGCTCTGGAAGACATGACCTTCTTAGACAGCTCTGGAAGACATGACCTTCTTAGACAGCTCTGGAAGACATGATCTTCTTAGACAGCTCTGGAAGACATGACCTTCCTAGACAGCTCTGGAAGACATGGCCTTCTTAGACAGCTCTGGAAGACATGACCTTCTTAGACAGCTCTGGAAGACATGACCTTCTTAGGCAGCTCTGCAAGACATGACCTTCATAGACAGCTCAGGAAGACATGACCTTCCTAGACAGCTCTGGAAGACATGACCTTCCTAGACAGCTCTGGAAGACATGACCTCCTTAGAAAGCTCTGGAAGACATGATTTTCTTAGACAGCTCTGGAAGACATGACCTTCTTAGACAGCTCTGCAAGACATGATCTTCTTAGACAGCCCTGGAAGACCTGACCTTCCTAGACAGCTCTGGAAGACATGACCTTCCTAGACAGCTCTGGAAGACATGACCTTCCTAGCCAACTCTGGAAGACATGACATTCTTAGACAGCTCTGGAAGACATGACCTTCTTAGACAGCTCTGGAAGACGTGACCTTCTTAGACAGCTCAGCAAGACATGATCTTCTTAGACAGCTCTGGAAGCCATGACCTTCCTAGACAGCTCTGGAAGACATGACCTTCCTAGACAGCTCTGGAAGACATAATCTTCCTTGACAGCTCTGGAAGACATGACCTTCTTAGACAGCTCTGGAAGACATGACCTTCATAGACAGCTCCGAAAGACATGACCTTCCTAGACAGCTCTGGATGACATGACCTTCCTAGACAGCTCTGGAAGACATGACCTTCTTAGACAGCTCTGGAAGACATGACTTTCTTAGACAACTCTGGAAGACATGACTTTCTTAGACAGCTCTGGAAGACATGACCTTCTTAGACAGCTCTGGAAGACATGACCTTCTTAGACAGCTCTGGAAGACATGATCTTCTTAGACAGCTCTGGAAGACATGACCTTCCTAGACAGCTCTGGAAGACATGACCTTCTTAGACAGCTCTGGAAGACATAATCTTCATTGAAAGCTCTGGTAGACATGACCTTCTGAGACAGCTCTGGAAGACATGACCTTCTTAGACAGCTCTGGAAGACATAACCTTCTTAGACAGCTCTGGAAGACATGACTTTCTTAGACACCTCTGGAACACATGACCTTCTTAGACAGTTCTGGAAGACATGACCTTCTTAAACAGCTCTGGAAGACATGACCTTCTTAGACAGCTCTGGAAGACATAACCTTCCTAGACAGCTCTGGAAGATATGACCTTCTTAGACAGCCCTGGAAGACATAATCTTCCTAGACAGCTCTGGAAGACATGACCTTCTTAGACAGCTCTGGAAGACATGACCGTCTTAGACAGATCTGGAAGACATGACCTTCGTAGACAGCTCTGGAAGACATGACCTTCCTTGCCAACTCTGGAAGACATGACCTTCCTTGCCAACTCTGGAAGACATGACCTTCTTAGACAGCTCTGGAAGACATGACCTTCTAAGACAGCTCTGGAAGTTATGACTTTCTTAGACAGCATCGGAAGATATGACCTTCCTAGACAGCTCGAGAAGACATAACCTTCTTAGACAGCTCTGGAAGACATGACTTTCTTAGACAGCTCTGTAAGACATGACCTTCATAGACAGCTCCGAAAGACATGACCTTCCTAGACAGCTCTGGATGACATGACCTTCCTAGACAGCTCTGGAAGACATGACCTTCTTAGACAGCTCTGTAAGACATGACTTTCTTAGACAACTCTGGAAGACATGACTTTCTTAGACAGCTCTGGAAGACATGACCTTCTTAGACAGCTCTGGAAGACATGACCTTCTTAGACAGCTCTGGAAGACATGATCTTCTTAGACAGCTCTGGAAGACATGACCTTCCTAGACAGCTCTGGAAGACATGACCTTCTTAGACAGCTCTGGAAGACATAATCTTCATTGAAAGCTCTGGAAGACATGACCATCTGAGACAGCTCTGGAAGACATGACCTTCTTAGACAGCTCTGGAAGACATAACCTTCTTAGACAGCTCTGGAAGACATGACTTTCTTAGACAGTTCTGGAAGACATGACCTTCTTAGACAGCTCTGGAAGACATGACCTTCCTAGACAGCTCTGGAAGATATGACCTTCTTAGACAGCCCTGGAAGACATAATCTTCCTAGACAGCTCTGGAAGACATGACCTTCTTAGACAGCTCTGGAAGACATGACCGTCTTAGACAGCTCTGGAAGACATGACCTTCTTAGACAGCTCTGGAAGACATGACCTACCTTGCCAACTCTGGAAGACATGACCTTCCTTGCCAACTCTGGAAGACATGACATTCTTAGACAGCTCTGGAAGACATGACCTTCTTAGACAGCTCTGGAAGACATGACCTTCTAAGACAGCTCTGGAAGTTATGACCTTCTTAGACAGCATCGGAAGATATGACCTTCCTAGACAGCTCTAGAAGACATAACCTTCTTAGACAGCTCTGGAAGACATGACCTTCTTAGACAGCTCTGGAAGACATGACCTTCTTAGACAGCTCTGGAAGACATGATCTTCTTAGACAGCTCTGGAAGACATGACCTTCCTAGACAGCTCTGGAAGACATGACCTTCCTAGACAGCTCTGGAAGACATAATCTTCCTTGACAGCTCTGGAAGATATGACCTTCTTAGACAACTCTGGAAGACATGACCTTCATAGACAGCTCAGGAAGACATGACCTTCCTAGACGGCTCTGGAAGACATGACCTTCCTAGACAGCTCTGGAAGACATGACCTCCTTAGAAAGCTCTGGAAGACATGATCTTCTTAGACAGCTCTGGAAGACATGACCTTCTTAGACAGCTCTGCAAGACATGATCTTCTTAGACAGCTCTGGAAGACCTGACCTTCCTAGACAGCTATGGAAGACATGACCTTCCTAGACAGCTCTGGAAGACATAATCTTCCTTGACAGCTTTGGAAGACATGACCTTCTGAGACAGCTCTGGAAGACATGACCTTCTAAGACAGCTCTGGAAGACATAACCTTCTTAGACATCTCTGGAAGACATGACTTTCTTAGACAGCTCTTGAATACATGACCTTCATAGACAGCTCTGGAAGATATGACCTTTTTAGACAGCTCTGGAAGACATGACCTTCTTAGACAGCTCTGGAAGACATAACCTTCCTAGACAGCTCTGGAAGACATGACCTTCTTAGACAGCTCTGGAAAACATAATCTTCCTAGACAGCTCTGGAACACATGACCTTCTTAGACAGCTCTGGAAGACATGACCTTCTTAGACAGCTCCGGAAGACATGACCTTCCTAGACAGCTCTGGAAGACATGACCTTCCTAGACAGCTCTGGAAGACAGGACCTTCTTAGACAGCTATGGAAGACATGACTTTCTTAGACAGCTCTGGAAGACATGACTTTCTTAGACAGCTCTGGAAGATATGACCTTCTTAGACAGCTCTGGAAGACATGACCTTCTTAGACAGCTCTGGAAGACATGATCTTCTTAGTCAGCTCTGGAAGACATGACCTTCCTAGACAGCTCTGAAAGACATGACCTTCCTAGACAGCTCTAGAAGACATAATCTTCCTTGACAGCTCTGGAAGACATGACCTTCTGAGACAGCTCTGGAAGATATGACCTTCTTAGACAGCTCTGGAAGACATAACCTTCTTAGACAGCTCTGGAAGACATGACTTTCTTAGACAGCTCTGGAACACATGACCTTCTTAGACAGCTCTGGAAGACATGACCTTCTTAGACAGCTCTGGAAGACATGACCTTCTTAGACAGCTCTGGAAGACATAACCTTCTTAGACAGCTCTGGAAGACATGACCTTCTTAGACAGCTCTGGAAGACATAATCTTCCTAGACAGCTCTGGAAGACATGACCTTCTTAGACAGCTCTGGAAGACATGACCGTCTTAGACAGCTCTGGAGTACATGACCTTCTTAGACAGCTCTGGAAGACATAACCTTCCTAGACAGCTCTGGAAGACATGACCTTCTTAGACAGCTCTGGAACACATAACCTTCTTAGACAGCTCTGGAAGACATGACCTTCTTAGACAGCTCTGGAAGGCATGACCTTCTTAGACAGCTCTGGAAGACATGGCCTTCTTAGACAGCTCTGGAAGACATGACCTTCTTAGACAGCTCTGGAAGACATGACCTTCTTAGACCGCTCTGGAAGTTATGACCTTCTTAGACAGCATCGGAAGATATGACCTTCCTAGACAGCTCTAGAAGACATAACCTTCTTAGACAGCACTGGAAGACATGACCTTCTTAGACAGCTCTGGAAGACATGACCTTCTTAGACTGCTCTGGAAGACATGATCTTCTTAGACAGCTCTGGAAGACATGACCTTCCTAGACAGCTCTGGAAGACATGACCTTCCTAGACAGCTCTGGAAGACATAATCTTCCTTGACAGCTCTGGAAGACTTGACCTTCTTAGACAGCTCTGGAAGACATGACCTTCATAGACAGCTCCGGAAGACATGACCTTCCTAGACAGCTCTGGAAGACATGACCTTCCTAGACAGCTCTGGAAGACATGACCTTCTTAGACAGCTCTGGAAGACATGACTTTCTTAGACAGCTCTGGAAGACATGACTTTCTTAGACAGCTCTGGAAGACATGACCTTCTTAGACAGCTCTGGAAGACATGACCTTCCTAGACAGCTCCGGCAGACATGACCTTCCTAGACAGCTCTGGAAGACATGACCTTCCTAGACAGCTCTGGAAGACATGACCTTCTTAGACAGCTCAGGAAGACATGACCTTCTTAGACAGCTCTGGAAGACATGACCTCCTTAGACAGATCTGGAAGACATGATCTTCTTAGACAGCTCTGGAAGACATGACCTTCTTAGACAGCTCTGCAAGACATGATCTTCTTAGACAGCTCTGGAAGACATGACCTACCTAGACAGCTCTGGAAGACATGACCTTCTTAGACAGCTCTGGAAGACATAATCTTCATTGAAAGCTCTGGAAGACATGACCTTCTGAGACAGCTCTGGAAGACATGACCTTCTTAGACAGCTCTGGAAGACATAACCTTCTTAGACAGCTCTGGAAGACATGACTTTCTTAGACACCTCTGGAACACATGACCTTCATAGACAGCTCCGGAAGATATGACCTTTTTAGACAGCTCTGGAAGACATGACCTTCTTAGACAGCTCTGGAAGACATAACCTTCCTAGACAGCTCTGGAAGATATGACCTTCTTAGACAGCTCTGGAAGACATAATCTTCCTAGACAGCTCTGGAAGACATGACCTTCTTAGACAGCTCTGGAAGACATGACCGTCTTAGACAGCTCTGGAAGACATGACCTTCTTAGACAGCTCTTGAAGACATGACCTACCTTGCCAACTCTGGAAGACATGACCTTCCTTGCCAACTCTGGAAGACATGACATTCTTAGACAGCTCTGGAAGACATGACCTTCTTAGACAGCTCTGGAAGACATGACCTTCTTAGACAGCTCTGGAAGTTATGACCTTCTTAGACAGCATCGGAAGATATGACCTTCCTAGACAGCTCTAGAAGACATGACCTTCTTAGACAGCTCTGGAAGACATGACCTTCTTAGACAGCTCTGGAAGCCATGAACTTCTTAGACAGCTCTGGAAGACATGATCTTCTTAGACAGCTCTGGAAGACATGACCTTCCAAGACAGCTCTGGAAGGCATGACCTTCCTAGACAGCTCTGGAAGACATAATCTTCCTTGACAGCTCTGGAAGATATGACCTTCTTAGACAACTCTGGAAGACATGACCTTCATAGACAGCTCAGGAAGACATGACCTTCCTAGACAGCTCTGGAAGACATGACCTTCCTAGACAGCTCTGGAAGACATGACCTTCTTAGACAGCTCTGGAAGACATGACCTTCTTAGACAGCTCTGGAAGACATGACTTTCTTAGACAGCTCTGGAAGACATGACCTTCTTAGACAGCTCTGGAAGACATGATCTCCTTAGACATCTCTGGAAGACATGATCTTCTTAGACAGCTCAGGAAGACATGACCTTCTTAGACAGCTCTGCAAGACATGATCTTCTTAGACAGCTCTGGAAGACCTGACCTTCCTAGACAGCTCTGGAAGACATGACCTTCCTAGACAGCTCTGGAAGACATAATCTTCCTTGACAGCTTTGGAAGACATGACCTTCTGAGACAGCTCTGGAAGACATGACCTTCTTAGACAGCTCTGGAAGACATAACCTTCTTAGACAGCTCTGGAAGACATGACTTTCTTAGACAGCTCTGGAATACATGACCTTCATAGACAGCTCTGGAAGATATGACCTTTTTAGACAGCTCTGGAAGACATGACCTTCTTAGACAGCTCTGGAAGACATAACCTTCCTAGACAGCTCTGGAAGACATGACCTTCTTAGACAGCTCTGGAAGACATAATCTTCCTAGACAGCTCTGGAAGACATGACCGTCTTAGACAGCTCTGGAAGACATGACCTTCTTAGACAGCTCCGGAAGACATGGCCTTCCTAGACAGCTCTGGAAGACATGACCTTCCTAGACAGCTCTGGAAGACAGGACCTTCTTAGACAGCTATGGAAGACATGACTTTCTTAGACAGCTCTGGAAGACATGACTTTCTTAGACACCTCTGGAAGACATGACCTTCTTAGACAGCTCTGGAAGACATGACCTTCTTTGACAGCTCTGGAAGACATGATCTTCTTAGTCAGCTCTGGAAGACATGACCTTCCTAGACAGATCTGAAAGACATGACCTTCCTAGACAGCTCTAGAAGACATAATCTTCCTTGACAGCTCTGGAAGACATGACCTTCTGAGACAGCTCTGGAAGACATGACCTTCTTAGACAGCTCTGGAATACATAACCTTCTTAGACAGCTCTGGAAGACATGACTTTCTTAGACAGCTCTGGAACACATGACCTTCTTAGACAGCTCTGGAAGACATGACCTTCTTAGACAGCTCTGGAAGACATGACCTTCTTAGACAGCTCTGGAAGACATAACCTTCTTAGACAGCTCTGGAAGACATGACCTTCGTAGACAGCTCTGGAAGACATGACCTTCTTAGACAGCTCTGGAATACATAACCTTCTTAGACAGCTCTGGAAGACATGACTTTCTTAGACAGCTCTGGAACACATGACCTTCTTAGACAGCTCTGGAAGACATGACCTTCTTAGACAGCTCTGGAAGACATGACCGTCATAGACAGCTCTGGAATACATGACCTTCTTAGACAGCTCTGGAAGACATAACCTTCCTAGACAGCTCTGGAAGACATGACCTTCTTAGACAGCTCTGGAACACATAACCTTCTTAGACAGCTCTGGAAGACATGACCTTCTTAGACAGCTCTGGAAGGCATGACCTTCTTAGACAGCTCTGGAAGACATGGCCTTCTTAGACAGCTCTGGAAGACATGACCTTCTTAGACAGCTCTGGAAGACATGACCTTCTTAGGCAGCTCTGGAAGTTATGACCTTCTTAGACAGCATCGGAAGATATGACCTTCCTAGACAGCTCTAGAAGACATAACCTTCTTAGACAGCTCTGGAAGACATGACCTACTTAGACAGCTCTGGAAGACATGACCTTCTTAGACTGCTCTGGAAGACGTGATCTTCTTAGACAGCTCTGGAAGACATGACCTTCCTAGACAGCTCTGGAAGACATAATCTTCCTTGACAGCTCTGGAAGACTTGACCTTCTTAGACAGCTCTGGAAGACATGACCTTCCTAGACAGCTCTGGAAGACATGACCTTCTTAGACAGCTCTGGAAGACATGACTTTCTTAGACAGCTCTGGAAGACATGACTTTCTTAGACAGCTCTGGAAGACATGACCTTCTTAGACAGCTCTGGAAGACATGACCTTCCTAGACAGCTCCGGAAGACATGACCTTCCTAGACAGCTCTGGAAGACATGACCTTCCTAGACAGCTCTTGAAGACATGACCTTCTTAGACAGCTATGGAAGACATGACCTTCTTAGACAGCTCTGGAAGACATGACTTTCTTAGACAGCTCTGGAAGACATGACCTTCTTAGACAGCTCTGGAAGACATGACCGTCATAGACAGCTCTGGAATACATGACCTTCTTAGACAGCTCTGGAAGACATAACCTTCCTAGACAGCTCTGGAAGACATGACCTTCTTAGACAGCTCTGGAACACATAACCTTCTTAGACAGCTCTGGAAGACATGACCTTCTTAGACAGCTCTGGAAGGCATGACCTTCTTAGACAGCTCCGGAAGACATGACCTTCCTAGACAGCTCTGGAAGACATGACCTTCTTAGACAGCTCTGGAAGACATGACTTTCTTAGACAGCTCTGGAAGACATGACTTTCTTAGACAGCTCTGGAAGACATGACCTTCTTAGACAGCTCTGGAAGACATGACCTTCCTAGACAGCTCCGGAAGACATGACCTTCCTAGACAGCTCTGGAAGACATGACCTTCCTAGACAGCTCTGGAAGACATGACCTTCTTAGACAGCTCTGGAAGACATGACCTTCTTAGACAGCTCTGGAAGACATGACTTTCTTAGACAGCTCTGGAAGACATGACCTTCTTAGACAGCTCTGGAAGACATGACCTTCCTAGACAGCTCTGGAAGACATAATCTTCCTTGACAGCTCTGGAAGACATGACCTTCTTAGACAGCTCTGGAAGGCATGACCTTCATAGACAGCTCCAGAAGACATGACCTTCCTAGACAGCTCTGGAAGACATGACCTTCCTAGACAGCTCTGGAAGACATGACCTTCTTAGACAGCTCTGGAAGACATGACTTTCTTAGACAGCTCTGGAAGACATGACTTTCTTAGACAGCTCTGGAAGACATGACCTTCTTAGACAGCTCTGGAAGACACGACCTTCCTAGACAGCTCCGGAAGACATGACTTTCCTAGACAGCTCTGGAAGACATGACCTTCCTAGACAGCTCTGGAAGACATGACCTTCTTAGACAGCTCTGGAAGACATGACCTTCTTAGACAGCTCTGGAAGACATGACTTTTTTAGACAGCTCTGGAAGACATGACCTTCTTAGACAGCTCTGGAAGACATGACTTTTCTTAGACAGCTCTGGAAGACATGATCTTCTTAGACAGCTCTGGAAGACATGACCTTCTTAGACAGCTCTGGAAGACATGATCTTCTTAGACAGCTCTGGAAGACATGGCCTTCCTAGACAGCTCTTGAAGACATGACCTTCCTAGACAGCTCTGGAAGACATAATCTTCCTTGACAGCTTTGGAAGACATGACCTTCTGAGACAGCTCTGGAAGACATGACCTTCTTAGACAGCTCTGGAAGACATAACCTTCTTAGACAGCTCTGGAAGACATGACTTTCTTAGACAGCTCTGGAATACATGACCTTCTTAGACAGCTCTGGAATATATGACCTTCTTAGCTCTGGAAGACATGACCTTCTTAGACAGCTCTGGAAGACATAACCTTCCTAGACAGCTCTGGAAGACATGACCTTCTTAGACAGCTCTGGAAGACATAATCTTCCTAGACAGCTCTGGAAGACATGACCTTCTTAGACAGCTCTGGAAGACATGACCGTCTTAGACAGCTGTGGAAGACATGACCTTAGACAGCTGTGGAAGACATAACCTTCCTAGACAGCTCTGGAGGACATGACCTTCTTAGACAGCTCTGCATCACATAACCTTCTTAGACAGCTCTGGAAGACATGACCTTCTTAGACAGCTCTGGAAGGCATGACCTTCTTAGACAGCTCTGGAAGACATGGCCTTCTT
>NC_091358.1:6115976-6145976 GCF_038502225.1 Cherax quadricarinatus
ACTGGTTGTTTGGTTAATGAGGTTTGAAGTCTATCTACTACAGGCATATTTCGTAAAATGCTGGCTGGCCCGCACATCAGCTGGCCCACACATCAGCTGGCCCGCACATCAGTTGGCCCGCACATCAGCTGGCCCACACATCAGCTGGCCCGCACATCAGTTGGCCCACACATCAGCTGGCCCGCACATCAGCTGGCCCGCACATCAGCTGGCCCACACATCAGCTGACCCACACATCAGCTGGCCCACACATCAGCTGACCCACACATCAGCTGGCCCACACATCAGCTGACCCACACATCAGCTGACCCACACATCAGCTGGCCCACACATCAGCTGGCCCGCAAATCATCTGACCCACACATCAGCTGACCCGCACATCATCTGACCCACACATCATCTGACAAGCTGATGTGCCATCCAGCTGATGTGCCACCCAGCTGATGTCCCGCCCAGCTGATGTCCCGCCCAGCTGATGTGCCATCCAGCTGATATGCCACCCAGCTGATGTCCCGCCCAGCTGATGTGCCACCCAGCTGATGTCCCGCCCAGCTGATGTGCCATCCAGCTGATGTGCCACCCAGCTGATGTCCCGCCCAGCTGATGTGCCGCCCAGCTGATGTGTTAAACAGTATTTAACGCAGGTTTAACCTTATAAATTAACCATACCTAAAATTAACCACATTTTTGCCAGAAAACAAAACAAAAAATATAGGTTAACGAGGGTTTTCCTCGTTAAGTAATGACTAAAACGCAAATCTTGAAACACAGAATAATCAGTTTAATGGGGGAGTAAGACCCGTGAACTGAACCTTAATAGTTTACCCCACTAATGGGGTTTTAATTACCTTGCCAAGTATTTAGTTTATGATCTAATGGGGGTTGAGGGGGTGATACCCTTATTAATCTTGTACTCTAAGGGGTAATGGGTTTATCATTTCAATAATGGGTTTATTATTCTCAAATGGGTTCATTATTCTCATAATGGGTTCATTATTCTCGTAATGGGTTCATCATTCTCATAATGGGTTCATTATTCTCATAATGGGTTCATTATTCTCATAAGGGGTTCATTATTCTCATAATGGGTTCATTATTCTCATAATGGGTTCATTATTCTCATACTGTGTTCATTATTCTCATAATGGGTTCATTATTCTCATAATGGGTTCATTATTATCATAATGGGTTCATTATTCTCATAATGGGTTCATCATTCTCATAATAATCCTGTACCCTAATAGGGTTAAGGGGATGATTCTCCTATTAACCTTGTTATCTAATGGGTTCTGGATTAATCATTCTCAACCCCTACACCTAATGGTTAATAATTTTATCATGCTAGATATAATGTCATCATTCCTTATTAAGTGGATAATGAAAAAAAAAACGGTTTTGTGACCCACAAACTTTTTCTGATAAATATTAAATATTAAATATTAAATTCCAATATTTAAAGTCACTTTTATTTCTCGTTCGTAAAAAGTTGATATTAAATGATAGAAAATTTCTGTGACAGGGACATGTGAGGAATAGGAAGGTTTGGCAGGGAGGGTAAGGGAAGGTAGGGAGAAGGCAGGGAGGAATGAGAAAGTAGGGAGGAGAGAGAAGACAGGAAGGAAGAGGGCAGGCAGAGAAAAGTCATGGTGGAGGTAGAAAGAAGTCATGTAGAAGGGTTTGAGAAGGCAGGAAAAAAGTAAAAAGAAAGCAAGAGGAAGCAGGGAGAAAACAAGGAGAAAATAGGGAGAAAGCAGCAGAAAGCAAGGAGAAAAGGAGGGAGACAGTGAGGAAAAGCAGGGAGAAAGCAAGGAAAAGGCAAGGAGAAAGCAGGGAGAAAGCAGGATGAAAGCAGGGAGAAAGCAGAGAGAAAGCAGAGAGAAAGCAGAGAGAAAGCAGAGAGAAAGCAGAGAGAAAGCAGAGAGAAAGCAGAGAGAAAGCAGACCTGTGAAGCCAGTTGCAATCTTTGTGAATGAAAGCCGGTGTTTACTGTTTGTACACAGAGGAGGAGAGAGGAGGGAGGAAGAGGGGAAAAATGAGACAGAGGGGAAAGGGGAAACAATCCTGAATAAAGGGGAAATCATGAGAGAATTTCAGATAATAACAGAGGGGAAGGGCAGCACGGTGGAGAAAAATCTTAGCATGGGGTCAACGTTTCGCTCTCTCTCCTTAGAGATCTACACAGGGCGAAAGTTCGTTGCAATAAACACTTGTCTTTGCCCCTGTGTCGTCTAAATGGAGGTGTGTTGTCTGGTCTCCTGGCTTTCCTCGTATCAAACTCCTTCAGTAGTGAAAAATGGTGATACAGACAAGATGTGGAAAAAAGGCATTTATGTACAGTTCAGGACATTTATTAAAAGGAAACGTTTCGCCACGAGGGGAGCCTTCAGTCCCAATCATCAGGACTGAAAAAGCCAACACTGGTGAAACTGTACGTAAGTGTCCTTTTTTCTTTTGTAATCCTCGTCACCTTCATTTTTGTGTTTCGTTCATGTTTTCTCGCACGTTTCGATCTGTTCTGACTGAAGAGGTTTCCGATAACTCTCTCTGTCTCTCCTTTCCTTCGTTAAACATTTCGTTATATCGTGTGTTGAGTTCTACGTATGTTATTCCCCCTCAGTGTTCCTGGTTCCTCATTGTCCTCTGCTACCTGGTATGATTGTGTGGCATCTTTGGTTCGGTTTTCGCTTCTGTTGTGTTATTTTTCCCACATTGTCTCCATTACCTTCTCCTTTCTTATTTATCCGCTTTCGTTGCTGATTTTCTCGTTTTTTTCGCAGTCTAAAATTGTTTTTCCCGTCTATATTTTCTTCCAAGCTTTCTTCAACCTCCTCTTTGATCTCTCGTATTCATGATTGATTCGTGTTTTTTATGGTTTCTTTGACCTCTCTACCTTCCTGATTTCCCAATGTTATTTCTTGTTCCTTTGACCTCTCTACGTTCTTGATTGTTCCATGGTATTTCTTGTTCCTTTGAACTCTCTACGTTCCTGATTGTTCCATGGTATTTCTTGTTCCTTTGAACTCTCTACGTTCCTGATTGTTCCATGGTATTTCTTGTTCCTTTGACCTCTCTACCTTCCTGATTTCCCAATGTTATTTCTTGTTCCTTTGACCTCTCTACGTTCCTGATTGTTCCATGGTATTTCATGTTCCTGCGACCTCTCTGCATTCCTTATTTTCCCACGTTTTTTCTTGTTCCTGTGACCTCTCTACATTCCTGTCTCTACATTCTCTTTACATTCTTTGTCTCCTGCTCTTTGGCTCCACTACCTCCATCCTTTTTTCTACAACTTTCCCAATATAGTTCTCATTCCCATTACACTTCTCTCAGAAAATTTCTCATTGCATCACTAGAGGAGGTACCAGAAGAGAGTTTCAGAAACCCTATGTACTGATAATCAATTGTTTTCCTCGCCGGTTCGTCTCCATCTCTCACTCTTGGTGTTTCCTTAACATGTTGTCACAGACAATTCTTCATTACCGCTTCCACGAGTTTCGCTCTTCATGTTTCAAGGCTTTCCAGGAGGGGTCCCAGTTTCACCAGTCAATCTATTTACAGTTTCATGGCTTAAATCTTCTACTTCTTAGAGCTGAGAATTGTTCTGTCTTCTAAGTCACAGGTTCCAGTATGTGAATAATAACGATGTTGTTCTGCTTATATTCCTACCTCGTCCTTCTACTGTTTACACAGATAACCTGCACATAAGAGACTAAAGCTGATGACAACGTTTTGGTCCGACTTGGACCCGAAATGCACCTCATATTAATGACTTTCTATCGTGCCTAACAATATTTTATTACGTGTAAATTACATTACTGTATACTGCAGAAGAGAAATAAATTAATTGTATTTGTATCAACTGGTCACAGTCTCCTAAGTGCGGGTTATTTGTGTATTGTTCCAGTTACGGTATTGTTCCTTTATGTTCCTCCTGCTGTTTGGTGGTGGATTATATATTGCTGACATTATTACTTTTGTCTATGTTGTATGTGTTTGAGAAGGACGTGCCTAGTATGGGTCACTAGGTATGCTGCAGTGTTCCTATATTCTTATGTTGTTATATTGTTATATTGTTATGCCTGTCGTATAATCTGCAAAATTCCTTATGTGATGAATGGTTTGAAAAACCGACAAGTTGAAGATTGAGACACTTATGCAGCATATGGGAATCTTTATTCAGGAAACGTTTCGCCACACAGTGGCTTCATCAGTCCAATACAAAGAGGAAGGCGTAAGGAGAGGAGGAGTATGGGGTAATCAGTCCCTCAGCCTGGAGTCGATGTGTTCAGTCCATCAATCTTGTAGAATGTACAATGTAGATTCCCATATGCTGCATAAGTGTCTCAATCTTCAAAATTCCTTATTTTCAGACTTCCAAGCTTTTCAAACCATTTATGGTTTCTAACCATTAGTTATACTTCTCCTTCTCCTTTGTTTTATCTTTCTTTGCTTACTACTTCGAAGCATTCTGAGAATATTACATTACTGATTATTTCTGAGTTTCATCTCTGTGAGAGCTATAATAGCAAGGTTCTTCTCTCCTATTCTCTCTTTCACGATTTCATGTTTGTTATTAGTTTTTATCTTCATTTGAGTGTTCTTTCTCTCACTGCTTTCTGGGCAAGATATTTTCTTACTTTCACCGCTGCAGACACTGCAGTCTGTTTCCAGTGATTGAGCGTTTCCTGTATTCTTTTTCCCCCTACTGATTACCCTCTTCCGACATGCGTGGTCTGTACTCACCTTTATGTGGTTGCAGGGGTCGATTCACAGTTCCTAGCTCCTCCTCTGTGCGCATGTGTGTGCTCACCTACATGTCGATTTAGAGTTAGTGTGTGTGTGTGTGTGTGTGTGTGCACACAATTAGTGCTTCCTCTCTCTCTCTCTCTCTCTCTCTCTCTCTCCCACACACACACACACACTCATGCTCTGTGAAAGTGTACGAGTGTTCCCCCTTGCTTGTGGCTGTTCTCCATGTATATATAAGAGGGGAGGGAGTGTAAAAAAATCTCCTCACTTTGTGGCAGAAAGTGGGTGGCAGAGGGCGGGTGGCAGAGGGCGGGTGGCAGAGGGCTCCAAGTGAGTGGAAGAGAACAGGTGGCAGAGGTATCAAGTGGGTGGTAATATATATATATATAGATATATATAGATATAGATATATATATAGATATATATATAGATATATATATAGATATATATATAGATATATATAGATATATCTATATATATATCTATATATATGAGAAAACAGACAGTTTGACTATCTTGATGCGAGGAATAATAGTGGACATAGGAACAGAAAACCTACAAATAACTGCTCCTATGTCCACTATTATTCTTCGCATCAAGATAGAGTCAAACTGTCTGTTTTCTCATCAATGTTTTTGAGAGTTTTACGAATTTGTAGTCCTGAGTTCATAGATGAGGAAATATCCAAAATTTATGAAATAGGTAATGATTTAAAATACCCAAGAAATATAATTGATAAATCTTTTAAAGTTGCTAGAAATACTTTTTACAATCCAAAAAGGGACAACCAGCCTTATTCAACTAAAAATATGTTGGTTCTCCCTTACCATCAAAACTTGGTTGATATGCCTTCTCTTCTTAAGACTTTTAATATTAAAGTTGTATTCAAAAATCTTGATACAGTAAAAAAACTTTTGATAAAGAATTCCCCCCAAAATGCTGATGGATGTGTCTATAAGATTCCTTGTAAAATTTGCGATAAAGTTTATTACGGTCAAACTGGTAAAAATCTCGAACTAAGATTAAAACAACATAAATATAGCATTAGAACTGGACAAGATTCCAATGCACTATTTATTCATGTAAGAGATTTTAACCATCCAATTGATTTTCAAAAAGTTGAGAAAGTTGTATCAAGCAAGTCCATGGTCGACAGGAATATAATTGAATCTTGTTTCATAAAAAGCAGTTTTGACAATAATATGAATATCTCCTTTGGTTTATATAAATTAGATCAATTTATAATTAATAGAATTTGGGAAGAATTTAATAATACACTGGACAAATAATAATTTTAAAAATTTTCTTGGGTATAATAGTTTGTGGGGTGAGTTGTGCAAAGGACCTGTCCAGTTGGGTCGGCGCGCGTCAGGTGTTTAACCGTTGTGGGATCTGATAGTGAGGTGCTGGCCAGACCCCTTATATACCTTCCTTGGATGCTTTACTTTCATAGTTCCTTGATAATGTGAGTAGTCACGAAAGCGCTTGGAATTTCTCTATTCTTTCAGAGTGGTTGTTTTGCATATTCTGAAATCACCTGTTTACTGTGATCTTATTGCATATATATATATATATATATATATATATATATATATATATATATATATATATATATATATATATATATATATATATATATATATATATATATATATATATATATATATATATATATATATATATATATATATATATATATATACATACAGATAGATAGATACGCTCTGGCTTTGCGAATATGTGATGAATCATACTGTGCTACTGAGAATGCTTTAATTCTCACTGATGATTGGTCAGTGACTGTTGAAAGCTTGTATCAGCAAGACTGGTACAGCATCCCTCTGTAACATACTTGAGTCTGTGATAGCCAAGCAGCTGGCTTATTTCCATTCAGGATGCTTGCTCTCATCTGACGACATACACCCTCTCCTCCACCTCTCACTGGTTGATATAAGCTCCTTCCGTCAAGTTCGAGATGATTTTGAGGTGTACAGATGTGTTGGGTAAGCGCCTTGTCACGACTTTCAAAGGCCGTGTCGCGGTGGTATCCCTGTGATATTCCTAACTTGCAAAGGCAGTCTTGTTGTGGCATCCCTGTGATATTCCCAGTCTGGCGTCTCAAGACGTCTTGCCTGACTATCGTGTATATGTATATACACCTTCCGTGTTTCTCCTCACTAGCTCTAACTCCTTAGTGAACAGTTTCCTCTCACTCTACCCAGATGTGTTTGTCTTGTAGCAGAAGTGAATGTAGCGTGTTGCCTTGCATGTTGTAGCTGCTGTCGTTGGTGTGTGTGTGTGTGTGTGTGTGTGTGTGTGTGTGTGTGTGTGTGTGTGTGTGTGTGTGTGTGTGTGTGTGTGTGTGTGTGTATGTGTGTGTGTACTCACCTAGTTGAAGTTGCAGGGGTCGAGTCCTAGCTCCTGGCCCCGCCTCTTCACTGATCGCTACTAGGTCACTCTCCCTGAACCGTGAGCTTTATCATACCTCTGCTTAAAGCTATGTATGGATCCTGCCTCCACTACATCGCTTCCCAAACTATTCCACTTACTGACTACTCTGTGGCTGAAGAAATACTTCCTAACATCCCTGTGATTCATCTATGTCTTCAACTTCCAACTGTGTCCCCTTGTTGCTGTGTCCAATCACTGGAATATCCTGTCTTTGTCCACCTTGCCAATTCCTCTCAGTATTTTGTATGTCGTTATCATGTGCCCCGTATCTCTCCTGTCCTCCAGTGTCGTCAGGTTAATTTTCCTTAACCTCTACTCGTAGGACAATACCTCTTAGCTTTGGGACTAGTCTTGTTGCAAACCTTTGCACTTTCTCTAGTTTCTTTACGTGCTTGGCTAGGTGTGGGTTCCAAACTGGTGCCGCATACTCCAATATGGGCCTAACGTACACAGTGTATAGAGTCCTGAACGATTCCTTATTAAGATGTCGGAATGCTGTTCTGAGGTTTGCTAGGCGCCCATATGCTGCAGCAGTTATTTGGTTGATGTGCGCTTCAGGAGATGTGCCTGGTGTTATACTCACCCCAAGATCTTTTTCCTTGAACGAGGTTTGTAGTCTCTGTCCCCCTAGACTGTACTCCGTCTGGGGTCTTCTTTTTCCTTCCCCAATCTTCATGACTTTGCACTTGGTGGGGTTGAACTCTAGGAGCCAATTGCTGGACCAGATCCCTTTGTAGTTCTGCCTGGTCTTCGATCGAATGAATTCTTCTCATCAACTTCACGTCATCTGCAAACAGGAACACCTCAGAGTCTATTCCTTCCGTCATGTCGTTCACAAATACCAGAAACAGCACTGGTCCTAGGACTGACCCCTGTGGGACCCCGCTGGTCACAGGTGCCCACTCTGACACCTCGCCACGTACCATGACTCGCTGCTGTCTTCCTGACAAGTATTCCCTGATCCATTGTAGTGCCTTCCCTGTTATCCCTGCTTGGTCCTCCAGTTTTTGCACTAATCTCTTGGGTGGAACTGTGTCAAACGCCTTCTTGCAGTCCAAGAAAATGCAATCCACCCACCCCTCTCTCTCTTGTCTTACCGCTGTCACCATGTCATAGAACTCCAGTAGGTTTGTGACACAGGATTTCCCATCCCTGAAACCATGTTGGCTGCTGTTGATAAGATCATTCCTTTCTAGATGTTCCACCACTCTTCTCCTGATAATGTTCTCCATGACTTTGCATACTATACATGTCAGTGACACTGGTCTGTAGTTTAGTGCTTCATGTCTGTCTCCTTTTTGTAAAGATTGGGACTACATTTGCTGTCTTCCATGCCTCAGGCAATCTCTCTGTTTCGATAGATGTATTGAATATTGTTGTTAGGGGTACATATAGCGCCTCTGCTCCCTCTCTCATAACCCATGGAGAGATGTTATCTGGCCCCATTGCCTTTGAGGTATCTAGCTCACTCAGAAGCCTCTTCACTTCTTCCTCGGTTGTGTGTACTGTGTCCAGCACTTGGTTGTGTGCCCCACCTCTCCGTCTTTCTGGAGCCCCTTCTGTCTCCTCTGTGAACACTTCTTTGAATCTCTTGTTAAGTTCCTCACATACTTAACGGTCATTTCTTGTTGTCTCGCCTCCTTCCTTCCTTCCTTAGCCTGATTACCTGGTCCTTGACTGTTGTTTTCCTCCTGATGTGGCTGTATAACAGCTTCGGGTCAGATTTGGCTTTCGCTGCTATGTCGTTTTCATATTGTCGTTGGGCCTCCCGTCTTGTCTGTGCATATTCATTTTTGGTTCTACGACTGCTCTCCTTATTCTCTTGGGTCCTTTGCCTTCTATATTTCTTCCATTCCCTAGCACACTTGGTTTTTTCCTTCCTGCACCTTTGGGTGAACCATGGGCTCATCCTGGCTTTTTCATTATTCCTGTTACCCTTGGGTACAAACCTCTCCTCAGCCTCCTTGCACATTGTTGCAACATATTCCATCATCTCATTAACTGGCTTCCCTGCCAGTTCTCTGTCCCACTGAACCCCGTTCAGGAAGTTCCTCATTCCCGTGTAGTCCCCTTTCTTGTAGTTTGGCTTCATTCGTCCTGGCCTTCCTGCTTCCCCCTCCACTTGTAGCTCTACTGTGTATCTGAAGCTTAAAACCACATGATCGCTGGCCCCAAGGGGTCTTTCGTATGCGATGTCCTCAATATCTGCACTACTCAAGGTGAATACTAGGTCCAGTCTTGCTGGTTCATCCTCTCCTCTCTCTCTTGTAGTGTCCCTTACGTGTTGGTACATGAAGTTTTCCAGTACCATTTCCATCATCTTAGCCCTCCATGTATCTTGGCCCCCATGCTGGTCCAAGTTCTCCCAATCGATCTCCTTGTGGTTAAAGTCACTCATGATCAAGAGCTTTGCCCTGCATGCATGAGCTCTTCTGACCACTGCAGCCAGTGTGTCAACCATCGCCCTATTGCTCTCGTCACACTCTTGCCTTGGCCTCATGCTGTTCTGTGGTGGGTTATACATCACTGCAATTACCACCTTGGGACCTCCAGAGTGAAGCGTTCCCGCTATGTAATCACTTTCTTCTCCGCTGTCTCCTCTCTCCAGCTCATCATAATTGAAGATTGAGACACTTATGCAACATATGGGAATCTTTATTCAGGAAACGTTTCGCCACACAGTGGCTTCATCAGTCTGATACAAAGTAGAAAGGTGTAAGGAGAGGAGGAGTTTGAGGTAATCAGTCCCTCAGCCTGGAGTCGATGTGTTCAGTCCATCAGTCTTGTAGAATGTACAGCATTGATGGACTGAACACATCGACTCCAGGCTGAGGGACTGATTACCTCAAACTTCTCCTCTCCTTACACTGTGTGGCGAAACGTTTCCTGAATAAAGATTCCCATATGTTGCATAAGTGTCTCAATCTTCAATTTGTCGGTTTTTCAAACCATTCATCACAGCTCATCATAATTCCATCGGTTTTTGATCAGCATTGCCACTCCTCCAACCCCCTGTTCCCTCTGTCTTTCCTCAGGATCTGGTATCCCATTGGAAAGATGGCATCTGTTATCATGCATGTAAGCTTGGTTTCTGTGAGAGCTATGAAGTCCGGTGATGCCTCTTTGATTCTTTCGTGCCACTCCTCCCACTTATTTGTTATTCCATCAGTGTTTTGTACCATACCTTCAGCTGTGTGTGTGTGTGTGTGTGTGTGTGTGTGTGTGTGTGTGTGTGTGTACTCACCTAGTTGTACTCACCTAGTTGAGGTTGCGGGGGTCGAGTCCGAGCTCCTGGCCCCGCCTCTTCACTGATCGCTACTAGGTCACTCTCCCTGAGCCGTGAGCTTTATCGTACCTCTGCTTAAAGCTATGTATGGATCCTGCCTCCACTACATCGCTTCCCAAACTATTCCACTTACTGACTACTCTGTGGCTGAAGAAATACTTCCTAACATCCCTGTGATTCATCTGTGTCTTTAGCTTCCAACTGTGTCCCCTTGTTACTGTGTCCAATCTCTGGAACATCCTGTTTTTGTCCACCTTGTCAATTCCTCTCAGTATTTTGTATGTCGTTATCATGTCCCCCCTATCTCTCCTGTCCTCCAGTGTCGTCAGGTTGATTTCCCTTAACCTCTCCTCGTAGGACATACCTCTTAGCTCTGGGACTAGTCTTGTTGCAAACCTTTGCACTTTCTCTAGTTTCTTTACGTGCTTGGCTAGGTGTGGGTTCCAAACTGGTGCCGCATACTCCAATATGGGCCTAACGTATACGGTGTACAGGGTCCTGAACGATTCCTTATTAAGATGTCGGAATGCTGTTCTGAGGTTTGCTAGGCGCCCATATGCTGCAGCAGTTATTTGGTTGATGTGCGCTTCAGGAGATGTGCCTGGTGTTATACTCACCCCAAGATCTTTTACCTTGAGTGAGGTTTGTAGTCTCTGACCCCCTAGACTGTACTCCGTCTGCGGCCTTCTTTGCCCTTCCCCAATCTTCATGACTTTGCACTTGGTGGGATTGAACTCCAGGAGCCAATTGCTGGACCAGTTCTGCAGCCTGTCCAGATCCCTTTGTAGTTCTGCCTGGTCTTCGATCGAGTGTATTCTTCTCATCAACTTCACGTCATCTGCAAACAGGGACACCTCAGAGTCTATTCCTTCCGTCATGTCGTTCACAAATACCAGAAACAGCACTGGTCCTAGGACTGACCCCTGCGGGACCCCGCTGGTCACAGGTGTGTGTGTGTGTGTGTGTGTGTGTGTGTGTGTGTGTATGTGTGTGCGTGCGTGCGTGTGTGTGTGTGTGTGTGTGTGTGTGTGTGTGTGTGTGTGTGTGTGTGTGTGTGTGTGTGTGTATGTGTGTGGATGTGTGTGTTGTGTGTGTGTGTGTGTGTGTGTATACTCACCAAATTGTGGTTGCAGGGGTCGAGACACAGCTCCTGTGTGTGTGTGTGTGTGTGTGCACTCACCTATTTGCGGTTGCAGGGGTCGAGTCATAGCTCCTGGCCCCGCCTCTTTGCTGATTGCTACTAGGTCCTCTGTCTCCCTGCCCCATGAGCTTTATCATACCTCGCCTTAAAACCATGTATGGTTCCCGCCTCCACTACGTCACTTTCTAGGCTATTCCACGGCCTGACAACTCTATGACTGAAGAAATACTTCCTAAAATCCCTTTGATTCATCTGAGTCTTCAACTTCCAATTGTGACCCCTTGTTTCTGTGTCCCATCTCTGGAACATCCCGTCTTTGTCCACCTTGTCTATTCCGCGCAGTATTTTACATGTCGTTATCATATCTCCCCTGACCCTCCTGTCCTCCAGTGTCGTCAGGCCGATTTCCCATAGCTCTGGAACTAGAGTTTGCATTTGGCAGGGTTAAACTCAAGGAGCCAGTTGCTGGACCAGGCTTGTAGCCTGTCCAGGTCTCTTTGTAGTCCTGCCTGATCCTCGTCCGATTCGATTCTTCTCATTAACTTCATATCATCTGCAAACAAGGATACTTCTGAGTCTATCCTTTCCGTTATGTCGTTCACATATACCAAGAACAGCACAGGTCCTAGGACTGACCCCTGTGGAACCCCGCTTGTCACAGGCGCCCACTCTGACACCTCGTCACGTACCATGACTCGTTAAATAAATAAATAACAAAAAGGCACAATACCGTGACTGGAACGATACACAAATAACCCGCACATAAAAGACAGAAGCTTACGACGTCGTCGTAAGCTTCTGTCTTTTATGTGCGGGTTATTTGTGCATGACTCGTTGTTGCCTCCCTGTCAGGTATTCTCTGATCCATTGCAGTGCCTTTCCTGTTATGTGTGCCTGTGTGTGTGTGTGTGTGTGTGTGTATGTGTGGTGTCACTGTGCTACCATACACCCAACATGGAAGCTGTTCAAGGTTACATGTCTCTACACGCATCACAAATTCTAGGAAAATATCCTCAAGACTTCTAAACTCGATACACCACCACCACCCCGAACACAACCTCCACCACCACCTCTACCCACCACCACCTCTGCCCTCCATCACCACCTCCACCCACCACCACCTCCACCCACCACTACAATATAAATCTCTTACCTCCTCTTGGCTGCACTCCTACACTACTCTGTAAGGTGATATAAACTATTTAAACCTGTATCATCCATAAAGACACCATTTACCGTGCTGGTAAAGAATTTCAACTCCCCAGCACATTACCTTCACTGGCGAACATTTCAAAATAATAATAATAATAATAATAATAATAATAATAATAATAATAATGATAATAATAATAATAATAATAATAATAATGATAATAATAATAATCTTTATTTCTACAAGTACAACTTATACAGACCATAGCTGACACCAATGACATACTACTATATACAAAGCCGCTTGTTATGCACAGCATTTCTGGCAAATTAGGTAAGTTTTGTCCCAGGATGCGACCCACACCAGTCCACTAACACCCAGATACCTATTTTACTGCTAGGTGAACATGGACAGCAGGTACCTTACGGAAACACGTCCTAATGTTACCACCCGCGCCTGGGATCGAACCACGGACCTCAGTGTGTGTGTGAACTGAGTGCGCTACCAACCGAGCTACGTGTTGAATAGGTGACACGCAGTCTTAACGACCCTCTTGTAGTTGACAGCTTTTCCACCTGACGAACCAATTGACTTCCGTTGAAAATCTACGCTAACACTAGCAAAATGTATGACGTCTTCACGACGTCCTGACGACGCTACCGAAGACAACTCGTCTTGTAGAACGAGTTTTGTCGGAGTCGACGTTTCACTCCGTGTAAAGTTTTATCGGGTCACGTTTCACTCTGTGTAGAGATTTATAATGTCATGTTTCACCGCCTGTAGAGCTTCATCAAGTCATTTAATACGATCTAATGCCATTAATTAGGATCTAACGCCATTAAGTAGGATCTAACGCTAATAGGATCTAACACCATTAAATAGGATCTAACGCCACTGAATAGGATCTAGCGCAATTAAATTGGATCTAACGCCATTACAAAGGATCTAACTCCACTAAATAGGATATTACACTATTAAATGGAATCTAACAACATTAAGTAGGATCTAACGCCAATAATTAGAATATACCGCTATGAAATAGTATTTAACTCCATTAAGCAGGATCTACCACCATGAAATAGGATCCAATGCCATTAAATAGGATATAGCGCCATTACAAAGAATCTAGCACCACTAAATGGGATCCAGTGCCCTTCAATAAGAACTAACGCCATTAAATAGGGTCCAGTGCCATTAAATAAGATCAAACGCCATTAAATAGGATCCAATGCCATTAAATAGGATCCAATGCCATTAAATAGGATCCAACGCCATTAAATAGGATCCAACGTCATTAAATAGGATCCAATGCCATTAAATACGATCCAACGCCATTAAATAGGATCGGGCGCTATTAAATAGGATCTGACGCCGTTAATTTCGTCACCTCAGCACCAATGGCAAATCTCTTTTGTCTCATTAAAACAAAAATTAATTCTTCACACGCATGATGAACATTAATGTATAAATGTCTTGAAAATTCTGAAAAGCTCGTTGTAAAGTATTTTTCACAGGTTGTTCAAGCAGTGAACAGGTTGTTCAAGCAGTGAACAGGTTGTTCAGACAGTGAACAGGTTGTTCAGACAGTGAACTGATTGTTCAGACAGTGAACAGGTTGTTCAGGCAGTGAACTGGTTGTTCAGACAGTGAACAGGTTGTTCAGACAGTGAACTGATTGTTCAGACAGTGAACTGGTTGTTCAGGCAGTGAACAGGTTGTTCAGACAGTGAACAGGTTGTTCAAGCAGTGAACAGGTTGTTCAAGCAGTGAACAGGTTGTTCAGACAGTGAACAGGTTTTTCAAGTAGTGAACAGGTTGTTCAGGCAGTGAACAGGTTGTTCAAGCAGTGAACAGGTTGTTCAGACAGTGAACAGGTTGTTCAGACAGTGAACAGGTTGTTCAGACAGTGAACAGGTTGTTCAAGTAGTGAAGAGGTTGTTCAGGCAGTGAACAGGTTGTTCAGACAGTGAACAGGTTGTTCAGACAGTGAACAGGTTGTTCAGACAGTGAACAGGTTGTTCAGACAGTGAACAGGTTGTTCAGACAGTGAACAGGTTGTTCAGACAGTGAACAGGTTGTTCAGACAGTGAACAGGTTGTTCAAGCAGTGAACAGGTTGTTCAAGCAGTGAACAGGTTGTTCAGACAGTGAACAGGTTGTTCAGGCAGTGAACAGGTTGTTCAGACAGTGAACAGGTTGTTCAGACAGTGAACAGGTTGTTCAAGTAGTGAACAGGTTGTTCAGGCAGTGAACAGGTTGTTCAGACAGTGAACAGGTTGTTCAGACAGTGAACAGGTTGTTCAGACAGTGAACAGGTTGTTCAGACAGTGAACAGGTTGTTCAGACAGTGAACAGGTTGTTCAGACAGTGAACAGGTTGTTCAAGCAGTGAACAGGTTGTTCAAGCAGTGAACAGGTTGTTCAAGCAGTGAACAGGTTGTTCAGACAGTGAACAGGTTGTTCAGGCAGTGAATAGGTTGTTCAGACAGTGAACAGGTTGTTCAAGCAGTGAACAGGTTGTTCAGACAGTGAACAGGTTGTTCAAGCAGTGAACAGGTTGTTCAGACAGTGAACAGGTTGTTCAGACAGTGAACAGGTTGTTCAGACAGTGAACAGGTTGTTCAAGCAGTGAACAGGTTGTTCAGACAGTGAACAGGTTGTTCAGACAGTGAACAGGTTGTTCAGACAGTGAACAGGTTGTTCAGACAGTGAACAGGTTGTTCAAGCAGTGAACAGGTTGTTCAGACAGTGAACAGGTTGTTCAAGCAGTGAACAGGTTGTTCAGGCAGTGAACAGGTTGTTCAGACAGTGAACAGGTTGTTCAAGCAGTGAACAGGTTGTTCAGACAGTGAACAGGTTGTTCAGGCAGTGAACAGGTTGTTCAAGCAGTGAACAGGTTGTTCAAGCAGTGAACAGGTTGTTCAAGCAGTGAACAGGTTGTTCAGACAGTGAACAGGTTGTTCAGGCAGTGAACAGGTTGTTCAGACAGTGAACAGGTTGTTCAGGCAGTGAACAGGTTGTTCAGACAGTGAACAGGTTGTTCAGGCAGTGAACAGGTTGTTCAGACAGTGAACAGGTTGTTCAAGCAGTGAACAGGTTGTTCCACAGTTCTTCTTGACGTATGGAGCTCTGAATTTTACGTTGGGCGAAACGTTGTCATTCTGGAGGCCTTATCTGCGCTGCTTCATTTTCTTCTCCTCCTCCTCCTCCTCCTCCTCCTCCTCCTCTTCTTCTTCTTCTTCTTCTTCTTCTTCTTCTTCTTCTTCTTCTTCTTCTTCTTCTTCTTCTTCTTCTTCTTCTTCTTCTTCGTCTTCTTCCAGGTCTAAGTTCATCATTACCAAGGGCTGCGATGGAGAGTCTTCTGCCACATTTTCACTCCCGGGATGAGAGTATATTGATTACCTCACCACTCTCAATATTCCCTTTATTGAGACTTTTTCAATTTCCTTCTTCCCCCCTTTTTTTGTACTCCCATCCTTTTCTCCCACTCTATTTCTACAGCGTCCCCAGAGGGACTGGAGGATGGGGGAGGAGAGAGCCTTGAGCTATACTATCCTAAATTAAATCTATCCAGTCAAAATTTGAGGTAACATTCTCGTACTTGTCTGAAAAAAAAAGATTTAGGTCAACGTAGTTGTTGTTGTTGGGGTTTATAGGGCCACTGACAGCGTACGCTGTATCGAGCCCAGGCAATATAGTTGTTGTGATAAATGGTTTAAAAAACCGACAAGTTGATAATTGAAACACTTATGCAACATAGGGGAATCTTTATTGAGGAAACGTCTCGCCACACAGTGGCTTCATCAGTCGAATACAAAGCAGGAAGGTGTAAGGAGAGGAGGAGTTTGAGGTAATCAGTCCCTCAGCCTGGAGTCGATGTGTTCGGTCGTATGCTGTACTTTCTACAAGACTGATGGACTGAACACATCGACTCCAGGCTGAGGGACTGATTACCTCAAACTCCTCCTCTTCTTACACCCTTCTGCTTTGTATTGGACTGATGAAGCCACTGTGTGGCGAAACGTTTCCTGAACAAAGATTCTCATATGTTGCATAAGTGTCTCAATTATCAATGTAGTTGTTGTTGTTGTTGTTATTGTTGTTGGTGTTGTTGGGGTTTATAGGGACACTAACAGCGTACGCCGTATCGAGCCCAGGCAACAGTTGTTGTTGTAGATGAATGGTTCGGAGAACCGACAAGTTGATAAATTAAACACATGTGCAACTCTTGGGTATCTTTATTGAAGTAACGTTTCGCCACATAGCGGCTTCATCAGTCCATACAAAGAAAAAACGTGAAGAACAGGAGGAGAATGAGGTAATCAGTCCCTCAACCTTGAGTCAATGTGGTCAGTCCATCAATCTTGAATAGAATACAGCATATCCGCCGAGAAGTGGCTTATATACCGTAGGCAGGAGAGGTGCAGCAGTCGCAGGTGGTGTCACATTTGTCCAATGTGGAAGTAGGTCGTGCCCAAGGGTTAGGCAAGCGAAGAATTTCCAAGTATTAAGATCCCAAGAAGTTGCAGTGTCTGACAGGATTGTGGACGAATGGTTCACAGAACCTCTCCTGCCTACGGTTTACAAGCTCCTTCTCCGCACATATGCTGTATTCTATTCAAGATTGATGGACTGACCACATCGACTCAAGGTTGAGGGACTAATTATCTCTCTTGTTCTTCACGTTTTTCCTTTGTATGGACTGATGAAGCCTCCGTGTGGCGAAACGTTTTCTCAATAAAGATACCCAAGAGTTGCACATGTGTGTAATTTATCATAGTTGTTGTTGTTGGGGTTTATAGGGCCAGTGACAGCGTACGCCGTATCGAGCCCAGGCAACATAGTCTGTCTAGACGGGCTGGCTGTCACACAACCGTCCAGACCCAGGTTCGAATCCTTTCACCTGTCTACGTAAATTTTGGACTTAGTGTAATAACCTCGTTCCACACAATTCACGCTCAAAGTTTTACGCAGGAATTTATAAGTTAGCCAAAAAAATACCGACAAATTTTCTCGTTTATAATTCTAAAGCCTAAAAGAATCCACATTTTTTGTGGAGATTATGGGAGAGAGATTGGTTAGAACTCAAAACGATGTTTCGCTCTGATAAACCGGCCTAAACATCGTAGAGGAGTTCGGCTAATTATAATTTAACATCTTTTCCTCATTTCGATTTTTTCCTCTGAAAAAAAATATACATTGTGTCGTGTATAATAAAAATATAATTGATAGTAGGTGGAAAGTAATTATAGATTTTGTTAATTACTTTTACGCCAAAAAGATTGCGTGAAAGTAATGTTTGTGGGTTACTGACTGATTTTCTTCAACGCTGAGTACATATTAAATAACTTCATTGCTGAGTACATACTGAATAACTTTTTCATTGCTGAGTACACAAAACGTTTTCCACTGATGAGTACATACTGAATAACTTTTTTCACTGGTGAGTACATACTGAATAACTTTTTTCACTGATGAGTACATACTGAATAACTTTTTTCACTGGTGAGTACATACTGAATAACTTTTTCCACTGGTGAGTACATACTGAATAACTTTTTCCACTGGTGAGTACATACTGAATAACTTTTTTCACTGGTGAGTACATACTGAATAACTTTTTTCACTGGTGAGTACATACTGAATAACTTTTTTCACTGGTGAGTACATACTGAATAACTTTTTTCACTGGTGAGTACATACTGAATAACTTTTCTCACTGGTGAGTACATACTGAATAACTTTTTTCACTGGTGAGTACATACTGAATAACTTTTTTCACTGGTGAGTACATACTGAATAACTTTTTTCACTGCTGAGTACATATTGAATAACTTTTTTCACTGGTGAGTACATACTGAATAACTTTTTTCACTGGTGAGTACATACTGAATAACTTTTTTCACTGGTGAGTACATACTGAATAACTTTTTTTCACTGGTGAGTACATACTGAATAACTTTTTTCACTGGTGAGTACATACTGAATAACTTTTTTCACTGCTGAGTACATACTGAATAACTTTTTTCACTGGTGAGTACATACTGAATAACTTTTTTCACTGGTGAGTACATATTGAATAACTTTTTTCACTGGTGAGTACATACTGAATAACTTTTTTCACTGGTGAGTACATACTGAATAACTTTTTTCACTGGTGAGTACATACTGAATAACTTTTTTCACTGCTGAGTACATACTGAATAACTTTTTTCACTGGTGAGTACATACTGAATAACTTTTTTTCACTGGTGAGTACATACTGAATAACTTTTTTCACTGCTGAGTACATACTGAATAACTTTTTTCACTGGTGAGTACATATGGAATAACTTTTTTATTACTGCTGAGTACATATGGAGGTAGATGTGTTTTGTTCGCTGCGAAATCCGTGAGAGGCATCCCTGTGTCTCGCAAGCCTAGCCTCCTCTACCTCAGTATAATAGGGATAGTGGAGATTGAAGATTAAGACACGTATGCAACATATGGGAACCTTTATTCAGGAAACGTTTCGCCACACAGTGGCTTCATCAGTCCAATACAAAGTAGAAAGGTGTAAGGAGAGGAGGAGTTTGAGGTAATCAGTCCCTCAGCCTGGAGTCGATGTGTTCAGTCCATCAATCTTGTAGAATGTACAGCATAGGACCGAAGACGTGGCCGAAGACGGGACTGATTACCTCAAACTACTTCTCTCCTTACACCTTTCTACTTTGTATTGGACTGATGAAGCCACTGTGTGGCGAAACGTTTCCTGAATAAAGATTCCCATATGTTGCATATGTGTCTTAATCTTCAACTTGTCGGTTTTTCAAACCATTCATCACATAGTGGAGATTGTTGCTTAAGTTTCTAATGCAGTTCGATGTTTGTTATTGTGAAGTTCTTTGTCTCTGAGTTCGATGTTTTTGCTGCCAGAATCTTTGGATTTATATTTAATGGTTCGTTTCTGACTTCGATGCTGGTTGCTACAAGTACTGTACCATTGTCTCTGAGTTCGATGCTCTTTGTCAACAGAATCTTTTTCTTTGAGTTCGATGTTAGCTGCTACACGTACTGTACCATCATGTCTCAGTTCGATGTTCACTGACAACAAAATCTCCGTCTTTGAGTTCGACGTCTGTTACTACAAGTACTATCCCATCGTCTCTGACTTCGATGCTCGTTGACAACAAAATCTCTGTCTTTGAATTCGATGTACTGTACCATCTTCTCTGACATCGATGCTCGTTGACAACAAAATCTCTGTCTTTGAGTTCGATGTACTGTACCATCTTCTCTGACATCGATGCTCGTTGACAACAAAATCTCTGTCTTTGAGTTCGATGTACTGTACCATCTTCTCTGACATCGATGCTCGTTGACAACAAAATCTCTGTCTTTGAGTTCGATGTACTGTACCATCTTCTCTGACTTCAATGTTTCTCCTGCAGGGATCCAGGGAGGCCTGCCCCAGGTATCCTACGTGAAGGCTATAGACGTCTGGATGGGAGCCTGTACTGGTAAGTGCACCCTTCTCTCTCTTTCTTTTCTTTAACATTTATAAAATACAATGAATGTTAGAGAAAAACAGTTTTTTCAAGAAATATATTACGTTTTCTTGCTCTCCAGAGTTCGAATGTTTCGCTCAACTTAGAGGGAAATGCTGCTATAATAAGAAGTTGTTGGGATTATTTACGTCTTCCTTCATATCATATTATTGATAGTATACAACAGTAGTATACAATAGTATACAACAGTAGTATACATTGTAGTAAACATAGAAGTATACAATAGTAGTATACATAGTAGTATATAATGGTAGTATACATAGTATAGAATGGTAGTATACATAGTATACACCAGCCGTATACATAATACTATACAATAATAGTAAACTATACAAGATAGTATACATGCTTGTAGACATATACGACTCAAATTTTCAAAAGTTCTGACATTCAGAATTCTGACATTCAGAGTTCTTGGATTCAGAGTTCTGACATTCAAATACCTTTTTTTTTATCTCTCTCGAGGATATCTCTTGGGCAAAGTAATTTACGAGACATCTTCCACACGAGATGGCTTGTAAATTACCTTCTTCAGAACCTGTGTTCTTCAAAAGAATTCTATCTCCTACCATTTTTCCATCATAATTACATTACCATTTCCCCTTCAGTCACCATTTTCCTTCACAGTTACACTAGTTTCCCCTTCAGAGTCACCATTTTCCTTCATAATTACACTAGTTTCCCCTTCAGAGTCACCATTTTCCTTCACAGTTACACTAGTTTCCCCTTCAGAGTCACCATTTTCCTTCATAATTACACTAGTTTCCCCTTCAGAGTCACCATTTTCCTTCACAGTTACACTAGTTTCCCCTTCAGAGTCACCATTTTCCTTCATAATTACACTAGTTTCCCCTTCAGTCACCATTTTCCTTCACAGTTACACTAGTTTCCCCTTCAGTCACCATTTTCCTTCATAATTACACTAGTTTCCCCTTCAGTCACCATTTTCCTTCATAATTACACTAGTTTCCCCTTCAGTCACCATTTTCCTTCATAATTACACTAGTTTCCCCTTCAGTCACCATTTTCCTTCATAATTACACTAGTTTCCCCTTCAGTCACCATTTTCTTTAAGTTACTCATTCACATTCTTGACCTAAATAACTTTAAGTTATCATTGTTTGCAAGATACATTTTCCTTACTTTAAATTAGGTTAAGTTAATGTAAGTTAGACGAACTTAGGTTAATGTACGTTAGACAAAGTTTTGTTAAATATATGTTAGACAAAGTTAAGTTAATATAAGTTATACTAAGTCAGGTTAATATAAGTTAGAAGATGTGAGTTACAGAAGGTTAGATTCAAGTTAGGTCACGTTCCAAAGAGTCTTTAATAAAGCACTTATATGTTATTCAAATAAGAAAAATGAAATTAAAAATTCCCTTGATGTGTCTGGCAACAATGAATCATAGACAAAGAAACGTTCATATCTTGACGTTTCTCGTAAGTGGTGCGAAAACCACAAACTCCCCCATATATATATATATATATATATATATATATATATATATATATATATATATATATATATATATATATATATATATATATATATGTGTGTGTGTGTGTGTGTGTGTGTGTGTGTGTGTGTGTGTGTGTGTGTGTGTGTGTGTGTGTGTGCAAAAATCGTGAACAAGCGATACAAGATGCAAAACAATCACAGTTGGAGTTGAATTATAGTTGTAGGCCTTTCGCGTTGCAATCAACACTTCATCAGGATCTTGCAATGTTGCAGGAGACACTCAGTGCCTCTGGCACACGAGTGCCAAGTGCCAGAAAGGTTGTGTATAATTGGAATGGAAGACAGTGTACAGTACTGGTGATGGAGTGCTGACTTAGTGAGTTCACGAGAAAAATAATCTGAATTTGGCCTTGTTTAAGAACAAGACTATTTGTCCACACATACACACACACACACACACACACACACACACACACACACACACACACACACACTCACACACACACACACACACACACACACACACTCACACACACACACACACACACACACACACACACACACACACACACACACACACACACACACACACACACACACACACACACACACACACACACACACACACACACACACACACACACACACACACACACACACACACACACACACACACACACACACACACACACACACACACACACACACACACACACACACACACACACACACACACACACACACACACACACACACACACACACACACACACACACACACTCACACACACACACACACACACACACACACACACACACACACACACACACACACACACACACACACACACACACACACACACACACACACACACACACACACACACACACACACACACACACACACACACACACACACACACACACACACACACACACACACACACACACACACACACACACTCACACACACACACACACACACACACACACACACACACACACACACACACACACACACACACACACACACACACACACACACACACACACACACACACACACACACACACACACACACACACACACACACACACACACACACACACACACACACACACACACACACACACACACACACACACACACACACACACACACACACACACACACACACACACACACACACACACACACACACACACACACACACACACACACACACTCACACACACACACACACACACACACACACACACACACACACACACACACACACACACACACACACACACACACACACACACACACACACACACACACACACACACACACACACACACACACACACACACACACACACACACACACACACACACACACACACACACACACACACACACACACACACACACACACACACACACACACACACACACACACACACACACACTCACACACACACACACACACACACACACACACACACACACACACACACACACACACACACACACACACACACACACACACACACACACACACACACACACACACACACACACACACACACACACACACACACACACACACACACACACACACACACACACACACACACACACACACACACACACACACACACACACACACACACACACACACACACACACACACACACACACACACACACACACACACACACACACACACACACACACACACACACACTCACACACACACACACACACACACACACACACACACACACACACACACACACACACACACACACACACACACACACACACACACACACACACACACACACACACACACACACACACACACACACACACACACACTCACACACACACACACACACACACACACACACACACACACACACACACACACACACACACACACACACATCACACACACACACACACACACACACACACACACACACACACACACACACACACACACACACACACACACACACACACACACACACACACACACACACACACACACACACACACACACACACACACACACACACACACACACACTCACACACACACACTCACACACACACACACACACACACACACACACACACACACTCACACACACACACTCACACACACACACACACACACACACACACACACACACACACACACACACACACTCACACACACACACACACACACACATACACACACACACATACACATACACAGAAAGGAAACAGAAACGAGGCACTAAACTACAGATCTGAGTCTCTGACATGTATTGTGTGCAAAGTCATGGAGAAGATTATCAGGAGGAGAGTGGTCGAACACCTGGAAAGGAACAAGATTATAAATGAAAACCAGCATGGGTTCATGGAAGGCAAATCGTGTATCACAAACCTCCTGGAGTTTTATGACAAGGTAACAGAAGTAAGACACGAGAGAGAGGGGTGGGTAGATTGCGTTTTCCTAGACTGCAGGAAGGCCTTTGACACAGTTCCCCACAAGAGATTAGTGCAGAAGCTGGAGGATCAGGCGCACGTAAAAGGGAGGGCACTGCAATGGATAAGGGAATACCTGACAGGGAGGCAGCAACGAGTCATGGTACGTGAAGAGGTATCACAGTGGGCGCCTGTTACGAGCGGGGTCCCACAGGGGTCAGTTCTAGGACCAGTGCTATTTTTGATATATGTGAACGACATGATGGAAGGAATAGACTCTGAAGTGTCCCTGTTCGCAGATGACGTGAAGTTGATGAGAAGAATTAAATCGGACGAGGATGAGGCAGGACTGCAAAGAGACCTGGACAGGCTGGACATGTGGTCCAGCAACTGGCTTCTCGAATTCAATCCAGCCAAATGCAAAGTCATGAAGATTGGGGAGGGGCAAAGAAGACCGCAGACAGAGTATAGGCTAGGTGGACAAAGACTACAGACCTCACTCAGGGAGAAAGACCTTGGGGTGACCATAACACCGAGCACATCACCGGAGGCACACATCAACCAAATAACCGCTGCAGCATACGGGCGCCTGGCAAACCTGAGAATAGCGTTCCGATACCTTAATAAGGAATCGTTCAAGACACTGTACACTGTGTATGTTAGGCCCATACTGGAGTATGCAGCACCAGTCTGGAACCCACACCTGGTCAAGCACGTCAAGAAGTTAGAGAAAGTACAAAGGTTTGCAACAAGGCTAGTCCCAGAGCTCAAGGGAATGTCGTACGAGGAAAGGTTAAGGGAAATCGGACTGACGACACTGGAGGACAGAAGGGTCAGGGGAGACATGATAACGACATACAAGATACTGCGGGGAATAGACAAGGTGGACAGAGATAGGATGTTCCAGAGGGGGGGGCACAGGGACAAGGGGTCACAACTGGAAGCTGAAGACTCAGACGAGTCACAGGGACGTTAGGAAGTATTTCTTCAGTCATAGAGTTGTCAGCAAGTGGAATAGCCTAGCAAGTGAAGTAGTGGAGGCAGGAACCATACATAGTTTTAAGAAGAGGTATGACAAAGCTCAGGAAGCAGAGAGAGAGAGGATCCAGTAGCGATCAGTGAAGAGGCGGGGCCAGGAGCTGAGTCTCGACCCCTGCAACCACAATTAGGTGAATTAGGTGAGTACACATACACACACACACACACACTCACACACACACACATATACGTGGTGGACGTGGTGCTGGAAAACCTCATGCACCAACATGTTAAGGACACTACCAGAGTGAGAGGGGAGGATGAACCAGCAAGATTGGACCTTGTGTTCACCCTGGGCAGCTCAGACATTGAGGACATCAAGTATGAGAGTCCCCTAGGAGCTAGCGACCACGTGGTTCTGTGCTTTGAATACATAGTAGAGCTGCAAGTGGAGAGAATAACAGGAGTAGAATGGGAAAAACCTGACTACAAAAGAGGGGACTACATAGGGTTGAAGAACTTCCTGCGGGAGGTCCAGTGGGACAGAGAACTGGCAGGAAAGCCAGTAAATGAAATGATGGAATTTGTAGCAACAAAATGCAAGGAGGCAGTGGAAAGGTTCATTCCCAAGGGCAACAGTAACAACGGGAAGACCAGAACAAGCCCCTGGTTCACCCGACTGTGTAAGGAGGCAAAAACAAAGTGCAATAGAGAATGGAAAAAGTACAGAAGGCAGAGAACACACGAAAATAGGGAGATCAGTCGCAGAGCCAGGAATGAGTACGCACAGGTAAGGAGGGAGGCCCAACGACAGTATGAAAATGACATAGCATCGAGAATCAAGACTGACCCGAAACTGTTGTATAGCCACATCAGGAGGAAGACAACAGTCAAAGACCAGGTGATCAGATTAAGGACAGAAGGTGGAGAACTCACAAGAAATGATCAGGAGGTATGTGAGGAGCTGAACAGGAGATTTAAGGAAGTTTTTACAGTAGAGACAGGAAGGGCTGTGGGAAGACAGAACAGAAGGGAACATCAAGAGGGAATATACCAACAAGTGTTGGATGACATACGAACAACTGAGGAGGAGGTGAAGAAGCTCTTAAGTGACCTTGACACCTCAAAGGCGATGGGACCGGACAACATCTCCCCATGGGTCCTTAGAGAAGGAGCAGAGATGCTGTGTGTGCCTCTAACCACAATCTTCAACACATCCCTTGAAACTGGGCAACTACCTGAGAAATGGAAGACAGCTAATGTAGTCCCCATATTTAAGAAAGGAAACAGAAACGAGGCACTAAACTACAGACCTGTGTCTCTGACATGTATCGTGTGCAAAGTCATGGAGAAGATTATCAGGAGGAGAGTGGTCGAACACCTGGAAAGGAACAAGATTATAAATGAAAACCAGCATGGGTTCATGGAAGGCAAATCTTGTATCACAAACCTCCTGGAGTTTTATGACAAGGTAACAGAAGTAAGACACGAGAGAGAGGGTTGGGTAGATTGCGTTTTCCTAGACTGCAGGAAGGCCTTTGACACAGTTCCCCACAAGAGATTAGTGCAGAAGCTGGAGGATCAGGCACACGTAAAAGGAAGGGCACTGCAATGGATAAGAGAATACCTGACAGGGAGGCAGCAACGAGTCATGGTACGTGAAGAGGTATCACAGTGGGCGCCTGTTACGAGCGGGGTCCCACAGGGGTCAGTTCTAGGACCAGTGCTATTTTTGATATATGTGAACGACATGATGGAAGGAATAGACTCTGAAGTGTCCCTGTTCGCAGATGACGTGAAGTTGATGAGAAGAATTAAATCGGACGAGGATGAGGCAGGACTGCAAAGAGACCTGGAGAGGCTGGACATGTGGTCCAGTAACTGGCTTCTCGAATTCAATCCAGCCAAATGCAAAGTCATGAAGATTGGGGAGGGGCAAAGAAGACCGCAGACAGAGTATAGGCTAGGTGGACAAAGACTACAGACCTCACTCAGGGAGAAAGACCTTGGGGTGACCATAACACCGAGCACATCACCGGAGGCACACATCAACCAAATAACCGCTGCAGCATACGGGCGCCTGGCAAACCTGAGAATAGCGTTCCGATACCTTAATAAGGAATCGTTCAAGACACTGTACACTGTGTATGTTAGGCCCATACTGGAGTATGCAGCACCAGTCTGGAACCCACACCTGGTCAAGCACGTCAAGAAGTTAGAGAAAGTACAAAGGTTTGCAACAAGGCTAGTCCCAGAGCTCAAGGGAATGTCGTACGAGGAAAGGTTAAGGGAAATCGGACTGACGACACTGGAGGACAGAAGGGTCAGGGGAGACATGATAACGACATACAAGATACTGCGGGGAATAGACAAGGTGGACAGAGATAGGATGTTCCAGAGAGGGGACACAGGGACAAGGGGTCACAACTGGAAGCTGAAGACTCAGACGAGTCACAGGGACGTTAGGAAGTATTTCTTCAGTCATAGAGTTGTCAGCAAGTGGAATAGCCTAGCAAGTGAAGTAGTGGAGGCAGGAACCATACATAGTTTTAAGAAGAGGTATGACAAAGCTCAGGAAGCAGAGAGCGAGAGGATCCAGTAGCGATCAGTGAAGAGGCGGGGCCAGGAGCTGAGTCTCGACCCCTGCAACCACAATTAGGTGAGTACAATTAGGTGAGTACACACACACACACACACACACACACACACATACACAAACACACACACACACACACACACACACACACACACACACACACACACACACACACATACACACATATATACACACACATATATACACACACATACACAAACACACACACACACACACACACACATATACACACACACACACACACACACACACACACACACACACACACACACACACACACACACACACACATACACACACACATACACACACACACATATATACACACACATACACAAACACACACACACACACACACACACACACACACACACACACACACACACACACACACACATACACACACACACACATACACACCCACATACACACACACACACACACACACACTGTAAGTAAGTGCCTGTCAAGCTCCAGGAGGTTGGGGGTCAGGTCACAAGAAGTTGTGGGCAGCAAAGGACCACTGAGGTGGGGTTGCTCTGCTCGTAAAAAACAGATGGAAATTCGAGAAAATGGAAGGAATAGATGAGACGGGAGAAAGAGACTACATAGCAGGTACACTTCAGTCTGGGGAACACAGAGTGGTCATTTCAGTTATGTATAATCCACCACAGAACTGCAGGAGGCCAAGAGAGGAATATGAAGAGAGCAACAGAGCAATGGTGGACACACTTGCTGAGGTGGCAAGAAGAGCTAACTCCAGCAGAGCAAAGTTGCTGGTTATGGGGGATTTCAACCACAGGGAGATTGACTGGGAAAACCTGGAGCCACATGGGGGTCCCGAAACATGGAGAGCCAGGATGTTGGACGTGGTGCTGGAAAACATCATGCACCAACATGTTAAGGACACTACCAGAGTGAGAGGGGAGGATGAACCAGCAAGATTGGACCTTGTGTTCACCCTGGGCAGCTCAGATATTGAGGACATCAAGTATGAGAGTCCTCTAGGAGCTAGCGACCACGTGGTTCTGTGCTTTGAATACATAGTAGAGCTGCAAGTGGAGAGAATAACAGGAGTTGAATGGGAAAAGCCTGACTATAAAAGAGGGGACTACATAGGGTTGAAGAACTTCCTGCAGGAGGTCCAGTGGGACAGAGAACTGGCAGGAAAGCCAGTAAATGAAATGATGGAATATGTAACAACAAAATGCAAGGAGGCAGTGGAAAGGTTTATTCCCAAGGGCAACAGTAACAACGGGAAGACCAGAACGAGCCCCTGGTTTACCCGACGGTGTAAGGAGGCAAAAACAAAGTGCAATAGAGAATGGAAAAAGTACAGAAGGCAGAGAACACACGAAAATAGGGAGATCAGTCGCAGAGCCAGGAATGAGTATGCACAGGTAAGGAGGGAGGCCCAACGACAGTATGAAAATGACATAGCATCGAGAATCAAGACTGACCCGAAACTGTTGTATAGCCACATCAGGAGGAAGACAACAGTCAAAGACCAGGTGATCAGATTAAGGACAGAAGGTGGAGAACTCACAAGAAATGATCAGGAGGTATGTGAGGAGCTGAACAGGAGATTTAAGGAAGTTTTTACAGTAGAGACAGGAAGGGCTGTAGGAAGACAGCACAGAAGGGAACATCGAGAGGGAATATACCAACAAGTGTTGGATGACATACAAACAACTGAGGAGGAGGTGAAGAAGTTCTTAAGTGACCTTGACACCTCAAAGGCGATGGGACCGGACAACATCTCCCCATGGGTCCTTAGAGAAGGAGCAGAGATGCTGTGCGTGCCTCTAACCACAATCTTCAACACATCCCTTGAAACTGGGCAACTACCTGAGAAATGGAAGACAGCTAATGTAGTCCCCATATTTAAGAAAGGAAACAGAAACGAGGCACTAAACTACAGACCTGTGTCTCTGACATGTATTGTGTGCAAAGTCATGGAGAAGATTATCAGGAGGAGAGTGGTCGAACACCTGGAATGGAACAAGATTATAAATGAAAACCAGCATGGGTTCATGGAAGGCAAATCTTGTATCACAAACCTCCTGGAGTTTTATGACAAGGTAACAGAAGTAAGACACGAGAGAGAAGGGTGGGTAGATTGCGTTTTCCTAGACTGCAGGAAGGCCTTTGACACA
>NC_091358.1:6163476-6215976 GCF_038502225.1 Cherax quadricarinatus
CTCTCTCTCTCTCTCTCTCTCTCTCCCGCCCTTCCCTGTCTCATATCTCTTCCTTTGGTTTACATCTGTGCCCACATATCTCTCTTTCTCTCTCTTGTCTCTGACATCCGTCTGTCACTGTTTCTCTCGCCTTTGTTCTTCTTCCTGTCTCCTCCCGCTCTTACTCCATTGCCTATTCCTTATCTCTTTAATATATCTCCCTATTGTTCCCAAATCCTGCTAGATAATAGCATTCAGGAACAAGCAACAATGGCTATATTACTTCCTTTAATTTCTATCAAAGAAGACACCTCCACCATCATTCACCTCCTAGCTGCCTTTCCAGACAGGCCTGTGTCTGGAAAATAAACCTACCTGTTTACTTATTATGTATAAAGCATATAAGAACATCCAGCAGCTCGTGTTCTGGAGGCAGGTGAGTATGAGAAAGTTCATCTCTGTATGTAAAGGCTTAGCGAGTCTGAAGATGTGATTAAACCCTCTACACAGGTAAAAAACGCTCTCACAATAAAAAACTTTCCTGGACATTAATCGTTACAGTTCATCTTGTCTGCGCCTCTCCCTCGCCTCCATCTCTCGCTTCATTTCATAATCTCAGAATGAGGGGAGAGTTAAAAACCGCGAAGGACACGGAAAATATAATTAACTTGAGAGGGTCAACATCTAGGGAGGAATACGCTAGGTTCGTAGTAATAGTTAATTATGAGGTCGGACAGGGACAGGTGACAAGCAACACTGAGTGACACTCGGATGTCAACACAGCCACTGAATATACAAGTGGGTCGACATAAGCGTGTGTTGACTTGAGGTTCAGTCGGTTTTGTGTTTTTCCACTGATGCTGCATAAACATGCACTCAGAAAGCCTTTGGAGACACGGTGTTGGGTTTTAAAATTCTCGGATTGTTCATATTTACTTAAAAAATCAGACTGAAAGTATATATATATATATATATATATATATATATATATATATATATATATATATATATATATATATATATATATATATATATATATATATATATATATATATATATATATATATATATCCTCAGTGGCTATATGTTCATGTTTTTTCCATATATACTTGCAGAAGTAACTAGAAGCATATATGCATATATACAAATCTCTAAAGAGTAAAAAGTTTTGTATATGCAGTGTCAAAAAAATGTTCTCAAAATTGAATATCAGGTGAAAAAACCTTCACAGAACATCCTAATCAATTTTGGAAAACATTTTTCTATTGTATTTGCAAAACAAATCGCACCATATAGACCAACTCACAGAGAGCTTACTGTGTGTCCTCTCATTTTCCGAAATGCAAATCAAGGGTGAAATCCCCTGGATTAATTCAGATATAATGCTGAAATGAAAGGTATTACGTGGGAGGAGGAAAAGGAATACTGGAGGGAAGAGTAATGTGAAGGAGACAAGTGTAAATGACAGGGGTAGAAAGGTGTGAATGAGAAGAAAGAGAAGCAGGGGACAGGAGGGAGCAGGAGGATGAAAAGGAGGAGGAAGAGGAAAAGGATGCTGAGGGGAGTGGGAGAAAATTAGAAGCTGAGGAAAGGGAGATGTATACCAAATTCTCTTTAGTTTTGGCCTGACTAAGGGGATGACCCGGGATGCTTGATGTTCTCTCCTCTCACTCTCTCTCTCCCTCCCTCCCTCTTTTTTTTTTTTTTTTTTTTTACAAAGGGTTTGACAAGGTTAAGGATCCCTAGCTTTATTGACAGCTATTTACAGGTTAAGGATTCCTAACTTTATTGGCAAGCTAAGAGCTGTTACCTACATCAGCCCATTGAAAGCATTTTTATTGTTATGAGACATACAAGTAGGGAACAGGATGAAGTTGGAGCCATCTGTGGGCCAGCATTTTCATTTGATCAACTGACTTTATCTCGTTGATATCATTATGCTGTACGAATGTGTTCCATACTCGAGTCATCCTGGATATTTATAATCTCAGATGGAGTGATGTTCTGGAGAAGGGTACAGCCAGAGTGAAGTTGCTGCTTTCTGCCCGTCTTGTGGCATAAAAGCTTGTTTCACGCTGTCCTCGAAGTGGATCCAAGTGTGGTATTTTGACAATATTGGCCTTGTACATAACAGTAAGGCCACCCACATCCCTCCTATGTTGAAGGCTCTGCTGAAATGACAGATCTATCCAGGATGGGTCCAGGCGAGAGATGAGACGTCTTGCTCTGTTCTCTACTCTGTCAAGCAGTCGCAGATGAGAGGGGGGGCAGGCAAACCAAGAAAGTGGAGCATACTCAAGGTGTGAGCGTACTTGTGCCTCGTACAGGATCTTGCAACCCTTACTGTCAAGCAGATGGGAGATACGGCGAAGTGCTGTAAGCTTCCTGGCTGCCTTGTTTGCAAGATTTACAACATGGTTCTTCATGGTTAGTTTGGAGTCAAATTTCACCCCAAGGATATCAACTTCTTCTCCAGGTGCCAACATCCTCCCATTCATCCTTACTACTGCACCAGCATTACCATCATGGTGCCTAGAGACGATCATCATTTGCGTTTTCTCAGGTGCAAATGTTACTTGCCATCTATTTCCCCAAGCTGATATAGCTCTCAGCTGGTGATTGATGTAGCTTAGAGCAGCTGGCATTTCTTCTCTTGGATAAGTGAATGTCAGTGTACAGTCGTCTGCATATGCATGTGATTCTGGGATGAGATGAAGAAGATCGTTGAAGTATACATTCCATAACAATGGACCCAGCACGCTTCCTTGTGGAACACTTGCCCCAATAGGATGTCTTGCTGATTCCATTCCATTGAGAACTACACTTAGAGATCCACCATGAAGGTAATCACTGAGGAGACATAGCGTAGAGCCTGCAATTCCCAGTGCTTGAAGTTTTGCTAAGAGGCCCTGGTGCCACACCCGGTCGAAAGCGCCAGCAATGTCCAGTGCTACCACACAGCTGACTTTGGATTCATCCAGTGACTGGTGCCACTTAGTGGAGAGGTTTAACAACAGATCAGCAGCAGAGTAACCTTTCCTGAAGCCATATTGACGATCACAAAGTAGTGAGTGGTAGTCAAAAAACTCTGTCATTTGTCTTGAGATTATTGTCTCAAGGATCTTACCAGTGATTGACAGGAGTGACACTGGTCTGTAGTTGCTGATTTCTGCTCTGCTCTTCTTTTTGTGAACAGGGACTACATTTGCCTCTTTCCATAGAGAGGGCCATTTACACTGTACTAGGCAGTGCTGAAAGATGCGAGTTAGAGGTGCTGCTAGCTGGTCTGCACATCTTCTCAACAATCTTGGGCTCAACTTGTCTGGGCCCACAGCCTTTTCTTGGTCAAGCGATTTAAGTAGGAAATGCACCTCCTCCTGCCTTATTGTCACCACTGACAGTTTTGACACAGTTCTTGCAGCTAGCCAAGGAGGGTCCCTTGCTGGATCAGGAACTTGCATTTTGGTAGCAAAGTGTTCAGCAAAGAGGTCCGCCTTCTCTTGACTACTAGTAGAGGTGGTCCCATCCTGTCGATTTAGAGGTGGAATAAGTTCATCAGGCAGATAACCTTGTCTGTCCTTGACCAGGGACCACCAGGTTTTGGAGCCTACCCTACCTGATGCTAACTTTCTTTTAGTGTCCACCTCCCATTTAGCAATGACCCACTTTTGAACATCACCCATATGCCTACAGGCTTGCATGTGCAAGTTCCTGTTGTAGGTGGTAGGATGTCTCTTATACCTTCGCCATGCTTTGTACTTAGCAGTAGCAGCCTCTCTACAACGAAAGCCAAACCAAGGCTGATCTGTAGGCTTCGTCACATATTGCCGGTGAGGAATGTGTTCTTGTTGTAGATTAAGGATGTGTCCAGTGAAGGCTTTCACTTGGTTGTCAACATCCCCTTGGAGAAGAGCATTCCAGTCGGTGGTGGCGAGCTCAGAGCAAAGGGCTGGCCAATTACCTCTTTCCCATAGCCAGGTTGTGCTCTCTCTCTCTCTCTCTCTCTCTCTCTCTCTCTCTCTCTCTCTCTCTCTCTCTCTCTCTCTCTCTCTCTCTCTCTCTCTCTCTCTCTCTCTCTCTTTCTTTCTCTCTCTCTCTCTTCCTTCTCCTCGCTCTGTCTCTCTCTCCCGCTTGATATAGTTGATGTTATCTCCGGGAAGTTGTTGGTTGATGGCTGAGCGAGGAAGTTGAGCCCGTGATGTACCGTGGAGCCTGGTCATGGACCGGGCCGCAGGGGCATTGACCCCCGGAACAGCCTTTGAATAAACATACTCGTCTAGTCACAGTACACAAACTGGCCTTAAACCTTGACAACGTTTCGGTCCACCGTGTACCATTGTCAAGTCGCGTCTTGATAATATTGACTAAACAATGGTCCAGAAAGGAGCAAAAGATCGTCAAAGATTATGTCGTCAATTTATGTGTTAGAAATTGTTAGAGCCACAGTATTAGGGATTCTGTGTGAGAGTTTTGTTGATAAGTTTACAGTGTTCGATTTGCTGCCTATGACTTCTAAAGTATTTTTTTTAGGGTAAACTTCTGTATTATTTAGTTGGGGAATCGGGAAATGTCTCTTGTTGATCTTCAAGGCTCCACGTTGTTCTGACGAGATGTTCCAGGTGCGTCTCTCTCTTGTTGATCTTCAAGGCTCCACGTTGTTCTGACGAGATGTTCCAGGTGCGTCTCTCTCTTGTTGATCTTCAAGGCTCCACGTTGTTCTGACGAGATGTTCCAGGTGCGTCTCTCTCTTGTTGATCTTCAAGGCTCCACGTTGTTCTGACGAGATGTTCCAGGTGCGTCTCTCTCTTGTTGATCTTCAAGGCTCCACGTTGTTCTGACGAGATGTTCCAGGTGCGTCTCTCTCTTGTTGATCTTCAAGGCTCCACGTTGTTCTGACGAGATGTTCCAGGTGCGTCTCTCTCTTGTTGATCTTCAAGGCTCCACGTTGTTCTGACGAGATGTTCCAGGTGCGTCTCTCTCTTGTTGATCTTCAAGGCTCCACGTTGTTCTGACGAGATGTTCCAGGTGCGTCTCTCTCTTGTTGATCTTCAAGGCTCCACGTTGTTCTGACGAGATGTTCCAGGTGCGTCTCTCTCTTGTTGATCTTCAAGGCTCCACGTTGTTCTGACGAGATGTTCCAGGTGCGCATCTCTCTTGTTGATCTTCAAGGCTCCACGTTGTTCTGACGAGATGTTCCAGGTGCGTCTCTCTCTTGTTGATCTTCAAGGCTCCACGTTGTTCTGACGAGATGTTCCAGGTGCGCATCTCTCTTGTTGATCTTCAAGGCTCCACGTTGTTCTGACGAGATGTTCCAGGTGCGTCTCTCTCTTGTTGATCTTCAAGGCTCCACGTTGTTCTGACGAGATGTTCCAGGTGCGTCTCTCTCTTGTTGATCTTCAAGGCTCCACGTTGTTCTGACGAGATGGTCCAGGTGCGTCTCTCTCTTGTTGATCTTCAAGGCTCCACGTTGTTCTGACGAGATGGTCCAGGTGCGTCTCTCTCTTGTTGATCTTCAAGGCTCCACACTATTACGACGAGATCTTCCAGATACATTTTTGTTTAGCTTCATAGCTCCACGATGTCTGGCCAAGAGGTTCTAAGTGCATCTCCCTTGTTTGGCTTTCAAGTCTTCTTCTTGTCTGGTTTAGATGATTTGGTGCCTTACTGGCGAGTGTAGCCAGAGAGGTCATTGTTGTCTGTGAGGGCTGACGGCAAGGAGGTGGTACCTCCATATTTTATGTGCTGGTAAAGAATTTACAACCTCCTTGGCTAAGACATGTTCAAATTATGCCTCTTCTCAGAAGCGCGTTTTGGCACTGAGGTTTATGGGGTTTGTAATTAAGTTTGGTGACGGGGTTATGTGCAGATGATGATGTGGTGTTGGTGTTGATGTGATGGTGGTGATGCTGGTGTTCATGTGGTGGTGCTGGTATTGATGTGTTGATGCGATGGTGTTGCTGATGTGACGGCGTTGGTTAAGAGGTTCACTTGTTGTTATGACTGAACATCAGAATGGGGAAGAAATATGATCTAAGTGACTTTGATCTTGGAATAATTATAATTGCCAGACAGACGGGCTGGTCTGAGTATCTCAGAAACTTCTGATCTCTGGGATTTTCGGACAAACAGCTTCCAGAGTTTACAGAGAATGATGTGAAAAACACAAAACGTCCAATGAGAGAGAGCTATGTCAGCAAAAACGTCTTGTTAAAGAGAGAACTCAGGCTGACAGGAAGGTGACAATAACTCAAATAACCCCGCGTTACATCAGTGGAATGCAGAAGAGCATCTCTGAACGCACAATTCATCAAACCTTGAAGTGGATGGGTTATAGCAGCAGAAAACCACACCAGGTTCCACACTGCAATCTGACTCATCAAACTGGACAGTTGAAGACTGGAAAAACGTTGCCTGGTCTGACAAACGCGATTTTTACTTTGATATGCAGGTATTGGGCGTCAGAACTGAACACAAACCTTTGAGATGTGATGGAACAGGAGACTCACAGCACGAATGTGCAGACAACTCTGCATACCTATATATCTATCTATCTATCTATATATGAGAAAGCTAAGACAATATATCCTTGAATTTTGAGATATTTCTAAACTTTTTTTTGCCAAAAAATCATCTTCATCATCGGCGGAATAAAACTGCCGCCCAAGTTTGTTAACTGTTTCTTTTAATTCAAGATAAAATTTTTTCCCCTCCCTCTCTAAAAAAAATAACGAGTCAGCATGGAAAAAACGTGATGGCGCTAACGAAATTTATTCTAAGAGCTTCCCCAGTTTCATTCCGATTTTTTGAGGGGGGTTAAAATTTCTGGTCTATGAGAAATAAATTATTTCCAGAGTTTATTTTTCTGGAATTTATTTTTTTCCCAACTGGACATTTTTCCAGGATTTATTTCCTGTTGTTTTTTGGGAGAAATAAATTCTGAATAAATCTCTTTGTCTTTTTTTTTGTTTTTAATAGATAAGTATTCAGTATCAATTGTTAAATCATTCCACGTTTTGTGGAATGATCAGTGTGTGTTTAGTGGAATGGTCAGTGTGTGTTTAGTGGAATGATCAGTGTGTGTTTAGTGGAATGATCCGTGTGTGTTTAGTGGAATGATCAGTGTGTGTTTAGTGGAATGATCAGAGTGTGTTTAGTGGAATGATCCGTGTGTGTTTAGTGGAATGATCAGTGTGTGTTCAGTGGAATGATCAGTGTGAGTTTATTGGAATGATCAGAGTATGTTTAGTGGAATGATCAGTGTGTGTTTAGTGGAATGATCAGAGTGTGTTTAGTGGAATGATCAGTGTGAGTTTAGTGGAATGATCAGAGTGTGTTTAGTGGAATGATCAGTGTGTGTTTAGTGGAATGATCAGAGTGTGTTTAGTGGAATGATCAGTGTGTGTTTAGTGGAATGATCAGTGTGTGTTTAGTGGAATGATCAGAGTATGTTTAGTGGAATGATCAGTGTGTGTTTAGTGGAATGATCAGAGTATGTTTAGTGGAATGATCAGAGTGTGTTTAGTGGAATGATCAGTGTGTGTTTAGTGGAATGATCAGTGTGTGTTTAGTGGAATGATCAGTGTGTGTTTAGTGGAATGATCAGTGTGAGTTCAGTGGAATGATCAGTGTGTGTTTAGTGGAATGATCAGAGTATGTTTAGTGGAATGATCAGAGTGTGTTTAGTGGAATGATCAGTGTGTGTTTAGTGGAATGATCAGTATGTGTTTAGTGGAATGATCAGAATATGTTTAGTGGAATGATCAGAGTGTGTTTAGTGGAATGATCAGTGTGTGTTTAGTGGAATGATCAGTGTGTGTTTAGTGGAATGATTAGAGTATGTTTAGTGGAATGATCAGAGTGTGTTTAGTGGAATGATCAGTGTGTGTTTAGTGGAATGATCAGTGTGTGTTTAGTGGAATGATCAGTGTGTGTTTAGTGGAATGATCAGAGTATGTTTAGTGGAATGATCAGAGTGTGTTTAGTGGAATGATCAGTGTGTGGCTAGTGGAACGATCAGAGTATGTTTAGTGGAATGATCAGAGTGTGTTTAGTGGAATGATCAGTGTGTGCTTAGCGGAATGATCAGTGTGTGTTTAGTGGAATGATCAGAGTGTGTTTAGTGGAATGATCAGAGTGTGTTTAGTGGAAATGATTAGAGTATGTTTAGTGGAATGATCAGTGTGTGTTTAGTGGAATGATCAGTGTGTGTTTAGTGGAATGATCAGTGTGTGTTTAGTGGAATGATCAGTGTGTGTTTAGTGGAATGATCAGAGTATGTTTAGTGGAATGATCAGAGTGTGTTTAGTGGAATGATCAGTGTGTGGCTAGTGGAACGATCAGAGTATGTTTAGTGGAATGATCAGAGTGTGTTTAGTGGAATGATCAGTGTGTGCTTAGCGGAATGATCAGTGTGTGTTTAGTGGAATGATCAGAGTGTGTTTAGTGGAATGATCAGAGTGTGTTTAGTGGAATGATCAGTGTGTGTATAGTGGAATGATCAGAGTGTGTTTAGTGGAATGATCAGAGTGTGTTTAGTGGAATGATCCGTGTGTGTTTAGTGGAATGATCAGTGTGTGTTCAGTGGAATGATCAGAGTGTGTTTAGTGGAATGATCCGTGTGTGTTTAGTGGAATGATCAGTGTGTGTTCAGTGGAATGATCAGTGTGTGTTTAGTGGAATGATCAGAGTGTGTTTAGTGGAATGATCAGTGTGTGTTTAGTGGAATGATCAGAGTGTGTTTAGTGAAATGATCAGAGTGTGTTCAGTGGAATGATCAGAGTGTGTTTAGTGGAATGATCAGTGTGTGTTTAGTGGAATGATCAGTGTGTGTTTAGTGGAATGGTCAGTGTGTGTTTAGCAGAATGATCAGTGTGTGTTTAGTGGAATGATCAGAGTGTGTTTAGTGGAATGATCCGTGTGTGTTTAGTGGAATGATCAGTGTGTGTTCAGTGGAATGATCAGTGTGAGTTTATTGGAATGATCAGAGTATGTTTAGTGGAATGATCAGTGTGTGTTTAGTGGAATGATCAGAGTGTGTTTAGTGGAATGATCAGTGTGAGTTTAGTGGAATGATCAGAGTGTGTTTAGTGGAATGATCAGTGTGTGTTTAGTGGAATGATCAGAGTGTGTTTAGTGGAATGATCAGTGTGTGTTTAGTGGAATGATCAGTGTGAGTTCAGTGGAATGATCAGTGTGTGTTTAGTGGAATGATCAGAGTATGTTTAGTGGAATGATCAGAGTGTGTTTAGTGGTATGATCAGTGTGTGTTTAGTGGAATGATCAGTGTGTGTTTAGTGGAATGATCAGAGTATGTTTAGTGGAATGATCAGAGTGTGTTTAGTGGAATGATCAGTGTGTGTTTAGTGGAATGATCAGTGTGTGTTTAGTGGAATGATCAGTGTGTGTTTAGTGGAATGATCAGTGTGAGTTCAGTGGAATGATCAGTGTGTGTTTAGTGGAATGATCAGAGTATGTTTAGTGGAATGATCAGAGTGTGTTTAGTGGAATGATCAGTGTGTGTTTAGTGGAATGATCAGTATGTGTTTAGTGGAATGATCAGAGTATGTTTAGTGGAATGATCAGAGTGTGTTTAGTGGAATGATCAGTGTGTGTTTAGTGGAATGATCAGTGTGTGTTTAGTGGAATGATCAGTGTGTGTTTAGTGGAATGATCAGAGTATGTTTAGTGGAATGATCAGAGTGTGTTTAGTGGAATGATCAGTGTGTGGCTAGTGGAATGATCAGAGTATGTTTAGTGGAATGATCAGAGTGTGTTTAGTGGAATGATCAGTGTGTGCTTAGCGGAATGATCAGTGTGTGTTTAGTGGAATGATCAGAGTGTGTTTAGTGGAATGATCAGAGTGTGTTTAGTGGAATGATCAGTGTGTGTATAGTGGAATGATCAGAGTGTGTTTAGTGGAATGATCAGAGTGTGTTTAGTGGAATGATCCGTGTGTGTTTAGTGGAATGATCAGTGTGTGTTCAGTGGAATGATCAGAGTGTGTTTAGTGGATTGATCCGTGTGTGTTTAGTGGAATGATCAGTGTGTGTTCAGTGGAATGATCAGTGTGTGTTTAGTGGAATGATCAGAGTGTGTTTAGTGGAATGATCAGTGTGTGTTTAGTGGAATGATCAGAGTGTGTTTAGTGAAATGATCAGAGTGTGTTCAGTGGAATGATCAGAGTGTGTTTAGTGGAATGATCAGTGTGTGTTTAGTGGAATGATCAGTGTGTGTTTAGTGGAATGGTCAGTGTGTGTTTAGTAGAATGATCAGTGTGTGTTTAGTGGAATGATCAGTGTGTGTTTAGTGGAATGATCAGAGTGTGTTTAGTGGAATGATCAGTGTGTGTTCAGTGGAATGGTCAGTGTGTGTTTAGTAGAATGATCAGTGTGTGTTTAGTGGAATGATCAGTGTGTGTTTAGTGGAATGATCAGTGTTTGTTCAATGGAATGATCAGTGTGTGTTTAGTGGAATGATCAGTGTGTGTTTAGTGGAATGATCAATGTGTGTTTAGTGGAATGATCAGTGTTTGTTCAATGGAATGATCACTGTGTTCAGTGAAACGACCACTCTGTGTTCTCACGTAATGCATCTATAGTGGACGAGGAGCTGGATCCTGGGTAGCGTACAGCCATGGTGGACCAGGAGCTGGAGCCTGGGTAGCGTACAGCCATGGTGGACCAGGAGCTGGAGCCTGGGTAGCGTACAGCCATGGTGGACCAAGAGCTGGAGCCTGGGTAGCGAACAGCCATGGTGCACCAGGAGCTGGAGCCTGGGTAGCGTACAGCCAGGGTGGACCAGGAGCTGGAGCCTGGGTAGCGTACAGCCAGGGTGGACCAGGAGCTGAAGCCTGGGTAGCGTACAGCCAGGGTGGACCAGGGGCTGGAGCCTGGGTAGCGTACAGCCAGGGTGGATCAGGAGCTGGAGCCTGAGTAGCGTACAGCCATGGTGGACCAGGAGCTGGAGCCTGGGTAGCGTACAGCCAGGGTGGACCAGGAGCTGGAGCCTGGGTAGCGTACAGCCAGGGTGGACCAGGAGCTGGAGCCTGGGTAGTGTACAGCCATGGTGGACCAGGCGCTGGAACCTTGGTAGCATACAGCCAGGGTGGACCAGGAGCTGGAGCCTGGGTAGCATACAGCCAGGGAGGACCAGGAGCTGGAGCCTGGGTAGCATACTGCCAGGGTGGACCAGGAGCTGGAGCCTGGGTAGCATACAGCCAGGTTGGACCAGGAGCTGGAGCCTGGGTAGCATACAGCCAGGGTGGACCAGGAGCTGGAGCCTGGGTAGCATGCAGCCAGGGTGGACCAGGAGCTGGAGCCTGGGTAGCATACAGCCAGGGTGGACCAGGAGCTGTAGTCTGGGTAGCATTCAACCAGGGTGGACCAGGAGCTGGAGCCTGGGTAGCATACAGCCAGGGTGGACCAGGAGCTGGAGCCTGGGTAGCATACAGCCAGGGTGGACCAGGAGCTGGAACCTTGGTAGCATACAGCCAGGGTGGACCAGGAGCTGGAACCTGGGTAGCATACAGCCAGGGTGGACCAGGAGCTGGAGCCTGGGTAACGTACAGCCAGGGTGGACCAGGAGCTGGAGCCTGGGTAGCATACAGCCAGGGTGGACCAGGAGCTGGAACCTTGGTAGCATACAGCCAGGGTGGACCAGGAGCTGGAGCCTCGGTAGCATACAGCCAGGGTGGACCAGAAGCTGGAGCCTGGGTAGCATACAGCCAGCGTGGACCAGGAGCTGGAGCCTGGGTAGCATACAGCCAGGGTGGACCAGGAGCTGTAGCCTGGGTAACATACAGCCAGGGTGGACCAGAAGCTGGAGCCTGGGTAGCAAACAACCAGGGTTTACCAGGAGCTGGAGCCTGGGTAGCATACAGCCAGGGTGGACCAGGAGCTGGAGCCTGGGTAGCATACAGCCAGGGTGGACCAGGAGCTGGAGCCTGGGTAGCATACAGCCAGGGTGGACCAGGAGCTGGAGCCTGGGTAGCATACAGCCAGGGTGGACCAGGAGCTGTAGTCTGGGTAGCATACAGCCAGGGTGGACCAGGAGCTGTAGCCTGGGTAGCATACAGCCAGGGTGGACCAGGAGCTGTAGCCTGGGTAGCATACAGCCAGGGTGGACCAGGAGCTGTAGCCTGGGTAACATACACCCAGGGTGGACCAGGAGCTGGAGCCTGGGTACCATACAGCCAGGGTGGACCAGCAAGTGGAGCCTGGGTAACATACAGCCAGAGTGGACCAGGAGCTGGAGCCTGGGTAACATACAGCCAGAGTGGACCAGGAGCTGGAGCCTGGGTAACATACAGCCAGAGTGGACCAGGAGCTGGAGCCTGGGTAACATACAGCCAGGGTGGACCAGGAGCTGGAGCCTGGGTAACATACAGCCAGGGTGGATCAGGAGCCGGAGCCTGGGTAACATACAGCCAGAGTGGACCAGGAGCTGGAGCCTGGGTAACATACAGCCAGGGTGGACCAGGAGCTGGAGCCTGGGTAACATACAGCCAGGGTGGACCAGGAGCTGTAGCCTGGGTAACATACAGCCAGAGTGGACCAGGAGCTGGAGCCTGGGTAACATACAGCTAGGGTGGACCAGGAGCTGGAACCTGGGTAACATACAGCCAGGGTGGATCAGGAGCTGGAGCCTGGGTAACATACAGCCAGAGTGGACCAGGAGCTGGAGCCTGGGTAACATACAGCCAGGGTGGACCAGGAGCTGGAGCCTGGGTAACATACAGCCAGGGTGGACCAGGAGCTGTAGCCTGGGTAACATACAGCCAGAGTGGACCAGGAGCTGTAGCCTGGGTAACATACAGCCAGGGTGGACCAGGAGCTGGAGCCTGGGTAACATACAGCCAGGGTGGACCAGGAACTGGAGCCTGGGTACCATACAGCCAGGGTGGACCAGGAACTGGAGCCTGGGTAACATACAGCCAGGGTGGACCAGGAACTGGAGCCTGGGTAACATACAGCCAGAGTGGACCAGGAGCTGGAGCCTGGGTAACATACAGCCAGAGTGGACCAGGAGCTGGAGCCTGGGTAACATACAGCCAGGGTGGACCAGGAACTGGAGCCTGGGTAACATACAGCCAGAGTGGACCAGGAGCTGGAGCCTGGGTACCATACAGTCAGGGTGGACCAGGAGCTGGAGCCTGGGTAACATACAGCCAGGGTGGACCAGGAGCTGGAGCCTGGGTAGCATACAGCCAGAGTGGACCAGGAGCTGGAGCCTGGGTACCATACAGTCAGGGTGGACCAGGAGCTGGAGCCTGGGTACCATACAGTCAGGGTGGACCAGGAGCTGGAGCCTGGGTAACATACAGCCAGGGTGGACCAGGAGCTGGAGCCTGGGTAACATACAGCCAGGGTGGACCAGGAGCTGGAGCCTGGGTAACATACAGCCAGGGTGGACCAGGAGCTGGAGCCTGGGTAACATACAGCCAGGGTGGACCAGGAGCTGGAGCCTGGGTAACATACAGCCAGGGTGGACCAGGAGCTGGAGCCTGGGTAACATACAGCCAGGGTGGACCAGGAGCTGGAGCCTGGGTAACATACAGCCAGGGTGGACCAGGAGCTGGAGCCTGGGTAACATACAGCCAGGGTGGACCAGGAGCTGGAGCCTGGGTAACATACAGCCAGGGTGGACCAGGAGCTGTAGCCTGGGTAACATACAGCCAGGGTGGACCAGGTGCTGGAGCCTGGGTAACATACAGCCAGGGTGGACCAGGAGCTGGAGCCTGGGTAACATACAGCCAGGGTGGACCAGGAGCTGGAGCCTGGGTAGCATACAGCCAGGGTGGACCAGGAGCTGTAGCCTGGGTAACATACAGCCAGGGTGGACCAGGAGCTGTAGCCTGGGTAGCATACAGCCAGGGTGGACCAGGAGCTGTAGCCTGGGTAGCATACAGCCAGGGTGGACCAGGAGCTGTAGCCTGGGTAGCATACAGCCAGGGTGGACCAGGAGCTGTAGCCTGGGTAACATACAGCCAGGGTGGACCAGGAGCTGTAGCCTGGGTAGCATACAGCCAGGGTGGACCAGGAGCTGTAGCCTGGGTAGCATACAGCCAGGGAGGACCAGGAGCTGTAGCCTGGGTAACATACAGCCAGGGTGGACCAGGAGCTGGAGCCTGGGTAACATACAGCCAGGGTGGACCAGGAGCTGTAGCCTGGGTAACATACAGCCAGGGTGGACCAGGAGCTGGAGCCTGGGTAACATACAGCCAGGGTGGACCAGGAGCTGTAGCCTGGGTAACATACAGCCAGGGTGGACCAGGAGCTGGAGCCTGGGTAACATACAGCCAGGGTGGACCAGGAGCTGGAGCCTGGGTAACATACAGCCAGGGTGGACCAGGAGCTGTAGCCTGGGTAGCATACAGCCAGGGAGGACCAGGAGCTGTAGCCTGGGTAACATACAGCCAGGGTGGACCAGGAGCTGGAGCCTGGGTAACATACAGCCAGGGTGGACCAGGAGCTGGAGCCTGGGTAACATACAGCCAGGGTGGACCAGGAGCTGGAGCCTGGGTAACATACAGCCAGGGTGGACCAGGAGCTGGAGCCTGGGTAACATACAGCCAGGGTGGACCAGGAGCTGGAGCCTGGGTGACATACAGCCAGGGTGGACCAGGAGCTGGAGCCTGGGTAACATACAGCCAGGGTGGACCAGGAGCTGGAGCCTGGGTAACATACAGCCAGAGTGGACCAGGAGCTGGAGCCTGGGTAACATACAGCCAGGGTGGACCAGGAGCTGGAGCCTGGGTAACATACAGCCAGGGTGGACCAGGAGCTGGAGCCTGGGTGACATACAGCCAGGGTGGACCAGGAGCTGTAGCCTGGGTAGCATACAGCCAGGGTGGACCAGGAGCTGTAGCCTGGGTAGCATACAGCCAGGGTGGACCAGGAGCTGGAGCCTGGGTAACATACAGTCACATCTAAATGGAGAAGCGAGAGGCAGGTGTGAAGGTTACATGTGTTAGATCCGAGGGACGTAGAGCTTTTTAAAGCCCTGACTTATCAAGCTCTACAGAGCTCCAAGTCGTGAAGGAAAGATGGAATTACAGAGCTTTTTAAAGCCCTTACTTGATCAAGCTCTACACAGAGCTCCAAGTCATGAGGGAAAGATGGAATTACAGAGCTTTTTAAAGCCCTTACTTGATCAAGCTCTACACAGAGCCCCAAGTCATGAGGGAAAGATGGAATTACAGAGCTTTATAAAGCTCTTACTTGATCAAGCTCTACACAGAGCTCCAAGTCATGAGGGAAAGATGAATTACAGAGCTTTATAAAGCTCTTACTTGATCAAGCTCTACACAGAGCTCCAAGTCATGAGGAAAGATGAATTACAGAGCTTTATAAAGCTCTTACTTGATCAAGCACTACACAGAGCTTCAAATCATGAGGGAAAGATGGAATTAAAGAGCTTGATAAAGCCCTGACTTGATCAAGCTGTACAGAGCTCCAAGTCATGAAGGAAAGATGAAATTACAGAGCTTTATAAAGCCCCCGACCTGAACAAGCTTTACATAGAGCTTCAAGTTGCGAGGGTATCAAAGAATTTCTCTAAGGCCACTGAAAAAAAATCAAATGCCCCGAAAGTCGTATTGAAACACAGTAGTGAGTCGAGTCTTGGTCAATGTGCTTCCTTCATTTTTTTTTTTTTTGACATACCCGCTGTGGTGGGCAGCAGGTCGGGTATTTTTTTTTTTTTTAATTCCCACGTGTCAAATTAAGCTTCCTTGGAAATTTTTATAAGCATATTTTCACGAATATTGTGAGAGATTCTCTCTCTTTCTCTCTCTCTCTCTCTCTCTCTCTCTCTCTCTCTCTCTCTCTCTCTCTCTCTCTCTCTCTCTCTCTCTCTCTCTCTCTCTCTCTCTCTCTCTCTCTCTCTCTCTCTCTCTCTCTCTCTTTCTTTCTCTCTCCTGGTCATGAAGACGGCAGATGGCTATTTCGTTTTTCCGTATTTCATTTAAATTTTGAGCCTTTTTTTTTATTTTGGGAGAGTGATGGTGTGTGTAGCCATCACACAGTGAGAGAAAGTGAGTGAGAGAGAGAGAGAGAGAGAGAGAGAGAGAGAGAGAGAGAGAGAGAGAAAGAGTTCACGTCTTAGGGTAAGATTAAGTGGGGATTTTTTTGCTGTGTGTGTGTGTGTGTGTGTGTGTGTGTGTGTGTGTGTGTGTGTGTGTGTGTGTGTGTGTGTGTGTGTGTGTGTGTGTGTACTTACCTATTTGTAGTTGCAGAGGACGATACATAGCTCCTGGCCCCGTGTGTGCGTGTGTGTGTGAACAACGAGAAAATGGAAAACAATAGCTAGATGTTAACACACGAAGAACTTGCCCTCATGGGACGCTTGTTACCAACCCTAACAGTCAGTTAGACGCTTATATTAGCAAAGTAAGTGTGATTATATTCTGGAAGACGGTGCTTCAGGTAGACGAGAGCGATATATTAATTTTCTAAACATCTACTCGTTATACTTCAGCGATATCAGAACTTTCAGGAGCCAGATAACGTAAACAACGGTAAACAATGATGCTTCCAAACAATGTTTGCTCCAGAGGGAGTCTTATGAAGTTGTTTTTGTGTTAACAGTGATAATGAGCTGTTTGTAGTGATCCAAAGTTGTTGTTTGTAGTGATCCAAAGTTGTTGTTTGTAGTGATCCAAAGTTGTTGTTTGTAGTGGTTCAAAGTTGTTGTTTGTAGTGATCCAAAGTTGTTGTTTGTAGTGATCCAAAGTTGTTGTTTGTAGTGATCCAACGTTGTTGTTTGTAGTGATCCAAAGTTGTTGTTTGTAGTGATCCAAAGTTGTTGTTTGTAGTGATCCAAAGTTGTTGTTTGTAGTGATTCAAAGTTGTTGTTTGTAGTGATCCAACGTTGTTGTTTGTAGTGATCCAAAGTTGTTGTTTGTAGTGATCCAAAGTTGTTGTTTGTAGTGATCCAAAGTTGTTGTTTGTAGTGATCCAAAGTTGTTGTTTGTAGTGATCCAACGTTGTTGTTTGTAGTGATCCAAAGTTGTTGTTTGTAGTGATCCAAAGTTGTTGTTTGTAGTGGTTCAAAGTTGTTGTTTGTAGTGATCCAAAGTTGTTGTTTGTAGTGATCCAAAGTTGTTGTTTGTAGTGATCCAAAGTTGTTGCTTGTAGTGATCCAAAGTTGTTGTTTGTAGTGATCCAAAGTTGTTGTTTGTAGTGGTTCAAAGTTGTTGTTTGTAGTGATCCAAAGTATTTGTTTGTAGTGATCAAAAGTTGTTGCTTGTAGTGATCCAAAGTTGTTGTTTGTAGTGATCCAAAGTTGTTGTTTGTAGTGATCCAAAATTGTTGTTTGTAGTGATCCAAAGTTGTTGTTTGTAGTGATCCAAAGTTGTTGTTTGTAGTGGTTCAAAGTTGTTGTTTGTAGTGATCCAAAGTTGTTGTTTGTAGTGATCCAAAGTTGTTGCTTGTAGTGATCCAAAGTTGTTGTTTGTAGTGATCCAAAGTTGTTGTTTGTAGTGGTTCAAAGTTGTTGTTTGTAGTGATCCAAAGTTGTTGTTTGTAGTGATCCAAAGTTGTTGCTTGTAGTGATCCAACGTTGTTGTTTGTAGTGATCCAAAGTTGTTATTTGTAGTGATCCAACGTTGTTGTTTGTAGTGATCCAAAGTTGTTGTTTGTAGTGATCCAAAGTTGTTATTTGTAGTGATCCAAAATTGTTGTTTGTAGTGATCCAAAGTTGTTGTTTGTAGTGATCCAAAGTTGTTGTTTGTAGTGATCCAAAGTTGTTGTTTGTAGTGATCCAACTTCGTTGCTTGTAGTGATCCAAAGTTGTTGTTTGTAGTGATCCAAAATTGTTGTTTGTAGTGATCCAAAGTTGTTGTTTGTAGTGATCAAAAGTTGTTGTTTGTAGTGATCCAAAGTGATTGTTTGTAGTGATCCACAGTGATTGTTTGTAGTGATCCAAAGTTATTGTTTGCTGCGATCATCACACACACACACACACACACACACACACACACACACACACACACATACACACACACACACACACACACACACACACACACACACACACACACACACACACACACACACACACACACACACACACACACACACACACACACACACACACACACACACACACACACACACACACACGTGTACGGGCTCCAAGAAGCCAAGGGGGCCAACTTTGAAGAAATAAAACAGGAGGAGAAAAAATTGATTGAAGGCATTATGAAAACAATAGGGGAGGGCAATATGACCCAGGTGACAAATTTTCAGAGAATTGGGTGGTTTGCGAGTGGAAGGATACGGCCTGTCAGAGTAACTTTCAAGGAAGAATCAGTTCGAACCAGGATTCTGCAAGAGAAAGCAAGACTGAGGGACAAAGAGGGGTACCAGAGAGTATACCTCGACCGCGACAGAACACAAGAAGAAAGGACTACACTGAAAGAGAGGGTACAGAGACGCAAGGAGGAACGGGAAGCAATGAAAATGAGCAGGACCCAGACACAGGAGGAAGGGCAAACACACCCCACAGAATCTCCCACCAAAAGACTCCACCCGCGACATTCCCAACGCAACTGAGCAACCTATACTACAACCCACTCACTGTTCCCTCTACCACCAACCCCCATATCACAAACCTCACCCCAACAGCTGTCCCTTATGGGCATTCTGACCCCACCCCCATCAACACAAACCCCACCTACACCACAGCCCCATATAGGCCCCCACCAAGGCTCTCCCTCCCCCAACCCCAATATTCTTGCATGACCACAATGATAGAAAAGAAACTAAAGGTTTGGTACACAAACGCGGATGGAATAACGAATAAACATGAGGAGTGGAATGAAAGAATCAGTGGAAAATCCCCAGACATCATAGCAGTCACAGAAACAAAACTCGCTGAGACAATAACAGACACAATCTTCCCAACAGGATATCAGATCCTGAGGAAAGATAGAAGGAGTAGAGGGGGAGGAGGGGTTGCACTGCTCATAAAACACCGATGGGGATTTGAGGAAATGGAAGGCATGGACATGATTGGAGAAAGAGACTACATTGTAGGTACAATTCAGTCCGGAGAACATAAAGTAGTCATTGGAGTGATGTATAACCCACCACAGAACTGCAGGAGGCCAAGAGAGGAGTACGAAGAAAACAACAGGGTGATGGTGGACACACTGGCTGAGGTGGCAAGAAGAGCTCACTCGAGCAGAGCAAAGTTACTGGTAATGGGCGACTTCAACCACAGGGAGATCGACTGGGAAAACCTGGAGCCACATGGGGGTCCCGAAACATGGAGAGCCAAGATGATGGATGTGGTACTTGAAAACCTCATGCATCAACATGTCAGGGACACAACCAGAGAGAGAGGGGAGGATGAGCCAGCAAGACTGGATCTTGTGTTCACCCTGAGCAGTTCGGACATTGAGGACATCACTTATGAGAGGCCCCTTGGAGCTAGCGATCATGTGGTGCTGAGTTTTGACTATATAGTAGAGTTACAAGTGGAGAAGGTAACAGGAACTGAAGGGGACAGGCCAAACTATAAAAGGGGGGACTACACAGGTATGAGAAACTTCCTGCAGGAGGTTCAGTGGGACAGAGAAATGGTAGGAAAATCAGTAAACGAGATGATGGAATATGTGGCAACAAAGTGCAAGGAGGCAGAGGAAAGTTTTGTTCCCAAGGGAAACAGAAATAATAGGAAGACCAAAACGAGTCCTTGGTTTACCCGAAGGTGTAGGGAGGCAAAAACTAAGTGCAACAGAGAATGGAAAAGGTACAGGAGGCATAGGACCCAGGAAAACAAGGAGATTAGTAGAAGAGCCAGAAACGAGTATGCACAGATAAGGAGGGAGGCCCAGCGACAGTATGAAAACGACATAGCATCGAAAGTCAAATCTGACCCGAAACTGTTGTATAGCCACATTAGGAGGAAGACAACAGTCAAGGACCAGGTGATAAGGCTGAGGAAAGAAGGTGGAGAACTCACAAGAAACGATCAAGAGGTATGTGAGGAGCTCAACACGAGATTTAAGGAAGTATTTACAGTAGAGACAGGAAGGACTCTGTGGGGACAGACCAGATGGGGACACCAGCAAGGAATACACCAACAAGTGTTGGACGACATACATACAGATGAGGAGGAGGTGAAGAAACTGCTAAGGGACATCGATACCTCAAAGGCAATGGGACCGGACAACATCTCCCCGTGGGTCCTTAGAGAGGGAGCAGATATGTTGTGCGTGCCACTTGCCACAATCTTCAACACATCCCTGGAAACTGGGCAACTACCTGAGGTATGGAAGACGGCAAATGTAGTTCCCATTTATAAAAAAGGAGACAGAAAAGAGGCACTAAACTATAGACCTGTGTCATTGACGTGTATAGTATGCAAAATTATGGAGAAGATTGTCAGGAGGAGAGTGGTGGAGCACCTGGAACGGAACAGGAGTATAAATGCCAACCAGCACGGATTCACGGAAGGCAAATCCTGTGTCACAAACCTTCTGGAGTTTTACGATAAAATAACAGAAGTAAGACAAGAGAGAGAGGGGTGGGTTGATTGCATCTTCTTGGACTGCAAGAAGGCCTTTGACACAGTTCCTCACAAGAGATTAGTGCAGAAGCTAGAGCATCAGGCGCATATAACAGGAAGGGCACTGCAATGGATCAGAGAATACCTGACAGGGAGGCAACAACGAGTCATGGTACGTAATGATGTATCACAGTGGGCACCCGTGACGAGCGGGGTCCCACAGGGGTCGGTCCTAGGACCAGTGCTATTTTTGGTATATGTGAACGACATGACGGAAGGGTTGGATTCAGAAGTGTCCCTGTTTGCAGATGATGTGAAGTTAATGAGGAGAATTAAATCTGATGAAGACCAGGCAGGACTTCAAAGAGACCTGGACAGACTGGACACCTGGTCCAGCAAATGGCTTCTCGAATTTAATCCTGCCAAATGCAAAGTCATGAAGATAGGGGAAGGGCACAGAAGACCACAGACAGAGTATAGGCTAGGTGGCCAAAGACTGCAAACCTCACTCAAGGAGAAAGATCTTGGGGTGAGTATAACACCGAGCATGTCTCCGGAAGCACACATCAATCAGATAACTGCTGCAGCATATGGGCGCCTGGCAAACCTGAGAACAGCATTCCGATACCTTAGTAAGGAATCATTCAAGACACTGTACACCGTGTATGTCAGGCCCATACTGGAGTATGCAGCACCTGTTTGGAACCCGCACTTGATAAAGCACGTCAAGAAACTAGAGAAAGTACAAAGGTTTGCGACAAGGTTAGTTCCAGAGCTAAGGGGAATGTCCTATGAAGAAAGATTAAGGGAAATCGGCCTGACGACACTGGAGGACAGGAGGGTCAGGGGAGACATGATAACGACATATAAAATACTGCGTGGAATAGACAAGGTGGACAAAGACAGGATGTTCCAGGGAGGGGACACAGAAACAAGAGGCCACAATTGGAAGTTGAAGACACAAATGAGTCAGAGAGATAGTAGGAAGTATTTCTTCAGTCATAGAGTTGTAAGGCAGTGGAATAGCCTAGAAAATGACGTAGTGGAGGCAGGAACCATACACAGTTTTAAGACGAGGTTTGATAAAGCTCATGGAGCGGGGAGAGAGAGGACCCAGTAGCAACCGGTGAAGAGGCGGGGCCAGGAGCTAGGACTCGACCCCTGCAACCACAAATAGGTGAGTACAAATAGGTGAGTACACACACACACACACACACACACACACACACACACACACACACACACACACACACACACACACACACACACACACACACACACACACACACACACACACACACACACACACACACACACACACACACACACATATACACACACACACACACACACACACACACACACACACACACACACACACACACACACACACACACACACACACACACACACACATATACACACACACACACACACACACACACACACACACACACACACACACACACACACACACACACACACACACACACACACACACACACACACACACACACACACACACACACACACACACACACACATATATATACACACACACACACACACACACACACACACACACACACACACACATATATACACACACACACACACACACACACACACACACACACACATATATACACACACACACACACACACACACACACACACACACACACACACACACACACACACACACACACACACACACACACACACACACATATATACACACACACACACACACACACACACACACACACACACACACACACACACACACACACACACACACACACACATATATACACACACACACACACACACACACACACACACACACACACACACACACACACACACACACACACACACACACACACACACACACATATACACACACACACACACACACACACACACACACACACACACACACACACACACACACACACACACACACACACACATATATATACACACACACACACACACACACACACACACACACACACACACACACACACACACACACACACACACACACACACATATATACACACACACACACACATACACACACACACACACACACACACACACACACACACACACACACACACACACACACACACACACACACACACACACACACACACACACACACACACACAGCAGCAGCAGTCTACAACAGTTAAATAAACAAAAATATGACCCCAATTTTAGCAGTAATATCTGCAAGTATTTAACAAGCAGAAGACTTTATTACACCACTCTTATTATCTAATAAAGTTTCTCTTCATCCCTTACAAAGTTAATTTCGTCTTTACACTGGTATTATTTGTTTACTCTTCCTCTGAAATAAATTAGGTCGTGAGAAGAATTTCAAAAGAAAAGATTGAAATAATTTATTTTCTCTGTTTTTTTTTCTTCTATTCGAGATAAATTTGAAAAGAAAATTTCGTAATTGGCCGAATTTTCAGAGGGAATAAGAAAGTTTTTGTTTTTACCTTAGCTTATTTCAGAGCTTTGCTTATTTCAGAGCTTTGCTTATTTCAGAGCTTTGCTTATTTCGGAGCTTTGCTTATTTCAGAGCTTTGCTTATTTCAGAGCTTTGCTTATTTCAGAGCTTTGCTTATTTCAGAGCTTTGCTTATTTCAGAGCTTTGCTTATTTCAGAGCTTTGCTTATTTCAGAGCTTTGCTTATTTCTGAGCTTTGCGTATTTCAGAGCTTTGCTTATTTCAGAGCTTTGCTTATTTCAGAGCTTTGCTTATTTCAGAGCTTTGCTTATTTCTGAGCTTTGCTTATTTCTGAGCTTTGCTTATTTCAGAGCTTTGCTTATTTCAGAGCTTTGCTTATTTCAGAGCTTTGCTTATTTCAGAGCTTTGCTTATTTCAGAGCTTTGCTTATTTCAGAGCTTTGCTTATTTCAGAGCTTTGCTTATTTCAGAGCTTTGCTTATTTCAGAGCTTTGCTTATTTCAGAGCTTTGCTTATTTCAGAGCTTTGCTTATTTCAGAGCTTTGCTTATTTCAGAGCTTTGCTTATTTCAGAGCTTTGCTTATTTCTGAGCTTTGCGTATTTCAGAGCTTTGCTTATTTCAGAGCTTTGCTTATTTCAGAGCTTTGCTTATTTCAGAGCTTTGCTTATTTCTGAGCTTTGCTTATTTCTGAGCTTTGCTTATTTCAGAGCTTTGCTTATTTCAGAGCTTTGCTTATTTCAGAGCTTTGCTTATTTTAGAGCTCTGCTTATTTTAGAGCTTTGGTTAATTCAGAGCTTTGCTTATTTAGAGCTCTGCTCATTTCAGAGCTCTCCTTATTTCCGAGCTTTGCTTATTTCAGAGCTTTGCTTATTTAGAGCTCTGCTCATTTCGGAGCTCTGCTTATTTCAAAGCTTTGCTTATTTCAAAGCTTTGCTTAATTAGAGCTCTGCTCATTTCAGAGCTCTGCTTATTTCAGAGCTCTGCTTATTTATAGCTCTGTTCATTTCAGAGCTTTGCTTATTTCAGAGCTTTGCTTATTTAGAGCTCTGCTCATTTCAGAGCTTTGCTTATTTCTGAGCTCTGCTCATTTCAGGATACCAGATACATCAGTCTACTAACACCCACGTACCTATTTACTACCAGGTGACCAGAGTCATCAGCTGCAAGGAGACTTACACCTACGGCTGCCCAGCCCGGAATTTCACCCAATACTTTAGGTCGTGAAGCACAGGCTTTGCCCACACCCCAGACTGCTGTCAGTAGCATCCTTCACACACTGTGTTGTTGCAACTCTCACTAGCATAGCTATTAGAAGGTTGAAAGTCCATGGACTACACGAGGGGTCCTTAAGACTGCATGTGTTCTAAGGGTCTTTAAGACTGCATATATCTTATGGGTCTTTAAGACTGCGTATATCCCATGGATCTTTAAGACTGCGAATATCCCATGGATCTTCAAGACTGCGTATATCCTCTGGGTCTTTAAGACTGCATATATCCTATGGGTCTTTAAGACTGCATATATCCTATGGGTCTTTAAGACTGCATATATCCTATGGGTCTTTAAGACTGCATATATCCTATGGGTCTTTAAGACTGCATATATCCTATGGGTCTTTAAGACTGCATATATCCTATGGGTCTTTAAGACTGCGTATATCCTATAGGTCTTTAAGACTGCATATATCCTATGGGTCTTTAAGACTGCATATATCCTATAGGTCTTTAAGACTGCATATATCCTATGGGTCTTTAAGACTGCATATATCCTATGGGTCTTTAAGACTGCATATATCCTATGGGTCTTTAAGACTGCATATATCCTATGGGTCTTTAAGACTGCATATATCCTATGGGTCTTTAAGACTGCATATATCCTATGGGTCTTTAAGACTGCATATATCCTATGGGTCTTTAAGACTGCATATATCCTATGGGTCTTTAAGACTGCGTATATCCTATAGGTCTTTAAGACTGCATATATCCTATGGGTCTTTAAGACTGCATATATCCTATAGGTCTTTAAGACTGCATATATCCTATGGGTCTTTAAGACTGCATATATCCTATGGGTCTTTAAGACTGCATATATCCTATGGGTCTTTAAGACTGCATATATCCTATGGGTCTTTAAGACTGCATATATCCTATGGGTCTTTAAGACTGCATATATACTATTCACTAACAGATAAAATTGCTTTAATCCCTGAGATAGGAATGCACGTAAACTCTCAGTGTATATACCTTTTCAGTGTATATATACTCTAAGAGAGATATATACATCTTGGTGTAGGTATACTGATCATATATCAGTACTATATGGAGAAAAATACCAGATGAATTGGAGGTGGAAGTAAGGATGAATTATATGATTTGGATGAGTCAGTGACCGTAAGCAACGCTCAGGAAGACGTAAACCTGGACGAGCCTCGACCATCTCATAGTGTAAATGGGAAATATAACCTGGGCGTTTTCATGTGCTTACACATATCTTCAGAGGATATGTGTGTGTAAGTACATGATGGCACACAGGCTTTATTTCCCGTTATCATTGCGTTTCTTTTTTATTTGCAATTACGTTATTTATTGTGATTCTTCCAACAACACTGTGTAGTTGAATCCCAACCTGGTACTGCAGAAACTAGTGTACATAACATATGATTCTCACCAGGCTTCTATTTCAGCGAACGTTTCGCTCCGTGTAGAGCTTCAACGAGGCTTGATAAAGCGCCGCATAGAGCAAAAGGTCGTCGCGATAAAAGCCTCATCTCCAGCCCGTCTCTTTTCTTCGCGTAATGTAAAACGCGATGACGAATGCAAAGGGAAGAGTGTTTGACTCCATTACCTTCAGCGGTAAAACTGGCCTCGCCAGCTAGACTCTCAAAGGACTTGTCCATTCATTACTGCAGCAGGAAACTCGTGTGCAACTCTATCGTGAAACAAATTAGAAAAAAGGCGACATAGGTGCCTTCCTCCGCCTGTTCTTGATGAGACCGAACTGGTGGCAGCGTAAATTCAAAGACCAGTTTTATGGTGACCTTCTGAATACCATCCAGGAGTCGTTTCTGGGGATGAAATCGTCGTGTTGGGCTGAAGGGGAGACTCTGGCATTTTACCGACAGGTGCCACCTTGTGTTTCGCCTCGGTATCTTAGTGCCACTGCCGGCTGGCACTCTGTGTGGCGGGCCAGAATATATCACAAAGGTTATGTGAGCATTGGCACTTGTATTGTTAAATGTTAATGAGATTTCTCTCGATGTTTATAAAATTCTCAGAGGGGCAAAATATGTATAGAATTTATACATAGAAATACATATGTATATAACGAAAAAAAATCTTTATGACGAACTTAGGAATGAAAAATATAACTCTGAAGAATAAATTCTTTTTAAATATCTTCAGAATAAAAAATATAACTAAAAATATAACTAACATAACTTTTGGAAAATGTAAAAGAGAGAGAGAAGAATAAACAAGTTGGAAAGCCGACAAAATTATACTATTCGTTAAGGTTAATTATTAAAAATGTGAACATCTAACCATGAGCGAAATTCCTAATGGAAAGATAACGAAACATTAATGACTAAACTTGGTAAAGAAGAGAAGCATCGCTGGAGGAGTTAGCGACGTAACACAGCGACTGATGCTGCGAGGAATGAAGCTGAAGAAGTAGTGCAGGAAGTCAGGAGGAGACGAACAGCCGACTCAGACGTCTTCGCCCTTAATTAAATGGAGATATTCTTTGATCTGAAGCCATGAGACAGTAAACTCACGAACAATGGGATCAATATCCAGGAGGTCTAGTATGAGCAGGTGTTTAGTACAGGCTGAGAAGTACAGGCTGAGAAGTACAGGCTGAGAAGTACAGGCTGAGAAGTACAGGCTGAGTAGTACAGGCTGAGAAGTACAGGCTGAGAAGTACAGGCTGAGAAGTACAGGCTGAGAAATACAGGCTGAGAAGTACAGGCTGAGAAGAGAAGTACAGGCTGAGTAGTACAGGCCGAGAAGTACAGGCTGAGAAGCACAGGCTGAGAAGTACAGGTTGAGAAGTACAGGCTGAGAAGCACAGGCTGAGAAGTACAGGCTGAGAAGTACAGGCTGAGAAGTACAGGCTGAGAAGTACAGGCTGAGAAATACAGGCTGAGAAGAGAAGTACAGGCTGAGTAGTACAGGCCGAGAAGTACAGGCTGAGAAGCACAGGCTGAGAAGTACAGGTTGAGAAGTACAGGCTGAGAAGCACAGGCTGAGAAGTACAGGCTGAGAAGTACAGGCTGAGAAGTACAGGCTGAGAAGTACAGGCTGAGAAATACAGGCTGAGAAGTACAGGCTGAGAAGTACAGGCTGAGAAGTACAGGCTGAGAAATACAGGCTGAGAAGTACAGGCTGAGAAGTACAGGCTGAGAAGTACAGGCTGAGAAGCGCAGGCTGAGAAGTACAGGTTGAGAAGTACAGGCTGAGAAGTACAGGCTGAGAAGTACAGACTGAGAAGTACAGGCTGAGAATTACAGGCTGAGAAATACAGGCTGAGAAGTACAGGCTGAGAAGTACAGGCTGAGAAGTACAGGCTGAGAAGTACAGGCTGAGAAATACAGGCTGAGAAGTACAGGCTGAGAAGTACATGCTGAGAAGTACAGGCTGAGAAGTACAGGCCGAGAAGTACAGGCTGAGCAGTATAGGCTGAGAAGTACAGGTTGAGAAGTACAGGCTGAGAAGTACAGGCTGAGTAGTACAGGCTGAGAAGTACAGGCTGAGAAATATAGGCTGAGAAGTACAGGCTGAGAAGTACAGGCTGAGAAGTACAGGCTGAGAAGCACAGGCTGAGAAGTACAGGTTGAGAAGTACAGGCTGAGAAGTACAGGCTGAGAAGTACAGGCTGAGAAGTACAGGCCGAGAAGTACAGGCTGAGTAGTATAGGCTGAGAAGTACAGGTTGAGAAGTACAGGCTGAGAAATACAGGCTGAGAAGTACAGGCTGAGAAGTACAGGCTGAGAAGTACAGGCTGAGAAGCACAGGCTGAGAAGTACAGGTTGACAAGTACAGGCTGAGAAGTACAGGCTGAGAAGTAAAGGCTGAGAAGTACAGGCTGAGAAATACAGGCTGAGAAGTACAGGCTAAGAAGTACAGGCTGAGAAGTACAGGCTGAGAAGTACAGGCTGAGAAGTACAGGCTGAGTAGTATAGACTGAGAAGTACAGGTTGAGAAGTACAGGCTGAGAAGTACAGGCTGAGTAGTACAGGCTGAGAAGTACAGGCTGAGAAATACAGGCTGAGAAGTACAGGCTGAGAAGTATAGGCTGAGAAGTACAGGCTGAGAAGCACAGGCTGAGAAGTACAGGTTGAGAAGTACAGGCTGAGAAGTACAGGCTGAGAAGTACAGGCTGAGAAGTACAGGCTGAGTAGTATAGGCTGAGAAGTACAGGTTGAGAAGTACAGGCTGAGAAGTACAGGCTGAGTAGTACAGGCTGAGAAGTACAGGCTGAGAAATACAGGCTGAGAAGTACAGGCTGAGAAGTACAGGCTGAGAAGTACAGGCTGAGAAGTACAGGCTGAGAAGTACAGGCTGAGTAGTACAGACTGAGAAGTACAGGTTGAGAAGTACAGGCTGAGAAGTACAGGCTGAGTAGTATAGGCTGAGAAATACAGGCTGAGAAGTACAGGTTGAGAAGTACAGGCTGAGAAATACAGGCTGAGTAGTATAGGCTGAGAAGTACAGGTTGAGAAGTACAGGCTGAGAAGTACAGGCTGAGTAGTACAGGCTGAGAAGTACAGGCTGAGAAATACAGGCTGAGTAGTATAGGCTGAGAAGTACAGGCTGAGTAGTACAGGCTGAGAAGTACAGGTTGAGAAGTACAGGCTGAGAAATACAGGCTGAGTAGTATAGGCTAAGTAAGCAAGTTTAAAGAGTTTAAGAGAGTGCAAGCAAGCACGTAGAATGACACTAAAACAAGCACGAATCTCATTCCCTTTGCTACAAGTATCTCTGGAGGCTTGATCCTCCGTCTTCTGCAGTTGTTATGTTTGTGTTCTCAACATCTGGAATCTGAGTGTGGCATCCTGGCCAGGAAGGCACTCAGGGTGCCACTTCCGCTCGTCTCGCTTCACTACCCATCTCATCACAATCTTGGTCGCAGTTTTCCTGGGCGGCAGGTGGCACTGCTCGTTCACCCGGGCACCTTAGGTGGTGGCTTCACCAGAGCAAGTTAAATGAAGATTTGTGTTCACCTTGGCAGGTTAGGTGAGGTTTGTGGTCACCTGGGCAGGTTATGTGACGTCTGTGTTCACCTGGGCAGGTTAGGTGAGGTCTGTGTTCACCTGGGCAGGTTAGGTGAAGTCTGTGTTCACCTGGGCAGGTTATGTGAGGTCTGTGTTCACCTGGGCAGGCTATGTGAGGTCTGTGTTCACCTGGGCAGGTTATGTGACGTCTGTGTTCACCTGGGCAGGTTATGTGAGGTCTGTGTTCACCTGGGCAGGTTATGTGACGTCTGTGTTCACCTGGGCAGGTTATGTGAGGTCTGTGTTCTCCTGGGCAGGTTATGTGAGGTCTGTGTTCTCCTGGGCAGGTTATGTGAGGTCTGTGTTCTCCTGGGCAAGTTATGTGAGGTCTGTGTTCTCCTGGGCAGGTTATGTGACGTCTGTGTTCTCCTGGGCAGGTTATGTGAGGTCTGTGTTCTCCTGGGCAGGTTATGTGAGGTCTGTGTTCTCCTGGGCAAGTTATGTGAGGTCTGTGTTCTCCTGGGCAGGTTATGTGAGGTCTGTGTTCTCCTGGGCAGGTTATGTGAGGTCTGTGTTCTCCTGGGCAGGTTATGTGAGGTCTGTGTTCTCCTGGGCAGGTTATGTGAGGTCTGTGTTCTCCTGGGCAGGTTATGTGAGGTCTGTGTTCTCCTGGGCAGGTTATGTGACGTCTGTGTTCACCTGGGCAGGTTATGTGAGGTCTGTGTTCACCTGGGCAGGTTATGTGAGGTCTGTGTTCACCTGGGCAGGTTATGTGAGGTCTGTGTTCACCTGGGCAGGTTATGTGAGGTCTGTGTTCACCTGGGCAGGTTATGTGAGGTCTGTGTTCACCTGGGCAGGTTATGTGAGGTCTGTGTTCACCTGGGCAGGTTATGTGAGGTCTGTGTTCACCTGGGCAGGTTATGTGATGTCTGTGTTCACCTGGGCAGGTTATGTGAGGTCTGTGTTCACCTGGGCAGGTTATGTGAGGTCTGTGTTCACCTGGGCAGGTTATGTGAGGTCTGTGTTCACCTGGGCAGGTTATGTGAGGTCTGTGTTCTCCTGGGCAGGTTATGTGAGGTCTGTGTTCTCCTGGGCAGGTTATGTGAGGTCTGTGTTCTCCTGGGCAGGTTATGTGAGGTCTGTGTTCTCCTGGGCAGGTTATGTGAGGTCTGTGTTCTCCTGGGCAGGTTATGTGACGTCTGTGTTCACCTGGGCAGGTTATGTGAGGTCTGTGTTCACCTGGGCAGGTTATGTGAGGTCTGTGTTCACCTGGGCAGGTTATGTGAGGTCTGTGTTCTCCTGGGCAGGTTATGTGAGGTCTGTGTTCTCCTGGGCAGGTTATGTGAGGTCTGTGTTCTCCTGGGCAGGTTATGTGACGTCTGTGTTCACCTGGGCAGGTTATGTGAGGTCTGTGTTCACCTGGGCAGGTTATGTGAGGTCTGTGTTCACCTGGGCAGGTTATGTGAGGTCTGTGTTCACCTGGGCAGGTTATGTGACGTCTGTGTTCACCTGGGCAGGTTATGTGACGTCTGTGTTCACCTGGGCAGGTTATGTGACGTCTGTGTTCACCTGGGCAGGTTATGTGACGTCTGTGTTCACCTGGGCAGGTTATGTGACGTCTGTGTTCACCTGGGCAGGTTATGTGAGGTCTGTGTTCACCTGGGCAGGTTATGTGACGTCTGTGTTCACCTGGGCAGGTTATGTGAGGTCTGTGTTCTCCTGGGCAGGTTATGTGAGGTCTGTGTTCTACGTATCTTAGATAATACTCACATATTTTCCTCGTTTTCTTGGCTAATACTTTCACAAGAACAGTTCCGGCTTCTGAATAAATAAACCTAATATTTTTATAGCCTCCATTGAGAGGTTTTTACATTCATTTCCTTATATATATATATATATATATATATATATATATATATATATATATATATATATATATACACACTGATCTCTGGCTGAAGGAGACTCGAACCTACGAACCTTGGAACAAGGTACGCACTGCTATACCATTCTCACCATATTGGACAATACCTGGGCGTCCAGCTTGCGCTGGATTTTGATCCAAGGCAGCCAGCTTTCAGGGAGAAGGCTTACAGCTTTTCATCTCCAGAGATCAGTGTTTGTGTATATTTCGCCTGCTCTTGCGAATTCCTTGCATTGTTAATATCTCTAGTAAGGCTGATGCATGCAGGGGATGAGATGACAAGCTGCAAGCCTTCTCCCTGAAAGCTGGCTGCCTTGGAACAAAGTCTAGCGCAAGCTGGACTCCAAGGTATTGTCCAGTGTGGTGAGAATGGTAAAGCACTGCGTGCCTTGTTCCAAGGATCGTAGGTTCGAGTCTCCTTCAGCCAGAGATCAGTGTTTGTGTATAATTCGCCTGCTCTTGCGAATTCCTTGCATATATATATATATATATATATATATATATATATATATATATATATATATATATATATATATATATATATATGTGTGTGTGTGTGTGTGTGTGTGTGTGTGTGTGTGTGTGTGTGTGTGTGTGTGTGTGTGTGTGTGTGTGTGTGTGTGTGTGTGTGTGTGTGTGTGCTCACCTAGTTGAGGTTGCAGGGGTCGAGTCCTAGCTCCTGGCTCCCCTCTTCACTGTGTGATGAAGGGAGTAGACTCCTCCTACTTGGACAGGCAATGCGAATGATACCATTCTTTATACTCGAATTGCCATTAGAAGTCCTCCAACAGGGCCATTTATCAAAGCAGTGTGCTTTTTAAAAGGCCATAACCGTAAATCAAACCCTGGCCCATGTTTCAGCTCACCTGAAGTCTGATTATACCTACGGGTTACCTTGCAACGAGGGGTGGCGAGACGGGAATTGTTGTTGAATATGACTCGTAATTACTGTTATTATTATTGTTGTTACAGTAGTTATTATTATTATTATATTATTATTATTATTATTATTATTATTATTATTATTATTATTATTATTATTATTATTATTATTATTATTATTATTATTATTATTATTAATTATTGCCATCGTTAATCTCCACAGCGTTCGTCTTCTGCGCCCTGCTGGAGTTCACGCTGGTCAACTACCTCTGGCGCAAACGTCCTGGAGGAGGAGCGAGCGAGGGAGGGTCATATGGAGGAGGTGGTGCAGGCAACAGGAGGATAGGTGGCCCCTGCAACGGCTTCAGGACTAATCCTGACGAAGGAGGCAGCAGTGGGACCATCCTGGGTACTTCCACACTGACGGTGAGGCTGCTGGTGCTGTGTCGGAGATAGTTATCCAGTGGTGGTGGTTTGAGTTTAGAATTCTAGAGACTTCTGCTGAGAAAGTCGTAAGAAGGAGACTTCTTTGTTGGTTCTGCTGAGAAAGTCGTAAGAAGGAGACTTCTTTGTTGGTTCTGCTGAGAAAGTCGTAAGAAAAAGACTTCTTTGTTGGTTCTGCTGAGAAAGTCGTAAGAAGGAGACTTCTTTGTTGGTTCTGCTGAGAAAGTCGTAAGAAAAAGACTTCTTTGTTGGTTCTGCTGAGAAAGTCGTAAGAAAAAGACTTCTTTGTTGGTTCTGCTGAGAAAGTCGTAAGAAGGAGACTTCTTTGTTGGTTCTGCTGAGAAAGTCGTAAGAAGGAGACTTCTTTGTTGATTCTGCTGAGAAAGTCGTAAGAAAAAGACTTCTTTGTTGGTTCTGCTGAGAAAGTCGTAAGGAAAACCTTCAATGATTTTTCTTAGGAAGTCGTAAGAAGAGGCTTTCTATATTCTTGTTAGTATACTGGGTTTAAAATCTGTGTACTACACGCGGGTCATTAAGGCTGCGTCCCTCATGTTTACCAACAGTCAAGAATACTTTAAAACACGTAGAATGCCAATCAGAGTAAAGTCCCAGAGTGCATACACCGAGTTATACACCTCCCAGGCGTGTATACACCGAGATATACAACTCCCAGGCATGTATACACTGAGATATGCATCTCCCAGGCGTGTATACATCGAGATATACACCTCCCAGGCGTGTATACACCGAGATATACACCTCTGGGTGAATAAATCATCACCCGAGTGTCCTCTTCATCCCGGTATTCTGAGTGTAATTGGATTGCTTCTAGATGCGAGCTGGACGCTCTGTGAAGGTCTGTGAAGATCTCTGAAGATCCCTGATACACTTCTGATACCCTGATGTAGAGGCAGAGCAACTTCTACCCCGTCACCCTCACCAGGGATACACACTCCTTACTGAAGGACAAACAACCCTAACTGCATATATACACAGAGGTGTATATTTCTTAGTGTTTATAAACCGATATATATATATATATATATATATATATATATAAATATATATATATATATATATATATATATATATATATATATATATATATATATATATATTTTTTTTTTTTTTTTTTTTTTTTTTTTTTTTTTTTTTCAACAAGTCGGCCGTCTCCCACCGAGGCAGGGTGACCCAAAAAAGAAAGAAAATCCCCAAAAAGAAAATACTTTCATCATCATTCAACACTTTCACCACACTCGCACATTATCACTGTTTTTGCAGAGGTGCTCAGAATACAACAGTCTAGAAGCATAAACATATAAAGATACACAACATATCCCTCCAAACTGCCAATATCCCAAACCCCTCCTTTAAAGTGCAGGCATTGTACTTCCCATTTCCAGGACTCAAGTCCGACTATATGAAAATAACCGGTTTCCCTGAATCCCTTCACTAAATATTACCCTGCTCACACTCCATATATATATATATGTATATATATATATATATATATATACATATACATATATATACATATATATATATATATATATATATATAGACATACATATATACATACATATATATATATACATATATATATACATACATATATATATACATATATATATACATACATATATACATACATATACATATATACATACATATACATATATATGCAAAACAACCACTCTGAAAGAAAAGAGAAATTCCAAGCGCTTTCGTGACTACTCACATTATCAAGGAACTATGAAAGTGAAGCATCCAAGGAAGCTATATAAGGGGTCCGGCCAGCACCTCACTATCAGATCCCACAACGGTTAAACACCTGACATGCGGCGAGCCAACTTGGATAGGTCCTTTGCACAACTCACCCCCAAGCTATTATGAAAGAAAATGATTACCAAGAAAAAATGAATAATCTCTTAGATGATACTGAAACCTATTCTAAACTTAGGAAAAATCCCCTAGAAACCGTTAACAGCAATTTCAATAAAACAATAAAACTTCTACTGAAAGGCAAAGATGAATTAGTCAAACAATTTACTTCCACTAATCCATCTTTACCTTACATGTATGGACTAATAAAAACACACAAACCAGGGAATCCAGTCAGACCAATTATTAGCTCCATAGGATCAGTTTCATATAAATTATCCAAATGGCTTGTTGATATTTTGAGCCCTATTGTTGGCAAAATTTCTAACTTTAATGTTAAAAACAACATAGACTTGGTTGATAAATTAAGCTCCTTGACTGACTTAAATGATTTTAACATGGTTAGTTTTGATGTTACTTCCTTGTTTACGAAAGTTCCTGTTCATGATTTATTAAGTTTCTTATCTGAAGAACTCGTTAACTATGATTTACCATTGCCAGTTCCTACTATCATTAAACTTATTAAACTTTGCATTGTTGATGCAAAATTTGTATTTAATGATAAGTTTTACACTCAGAAGTTTGGTATGGCAATGGGAAATCCTCTTTCACCTATTCTTAGTAACCTATACATGGAATTTTTTGAAACAAGGTTGCTTAACACAATCCTCCCTAATAGAGCTAAATGGTTCAGATATGTTGATGATATTTTGTGTCTTATGCCCAAAAATGTAGATATACACCATTTTCTTGGAAAATTAAATAGCTTAGCCCATTCTATAAACTTTACTGTTGAGTTTGAAGAAAATAACTCATTGCCTTTTCTAGATGTTTTAATTATTAAGGGTAATAATGAATTCAAATTTAAAATTTACAGAAAACCTACAAATAACTGTTCCTATGTCCACTATTATTCCTCGCATCAAGATAGAGTCAAACTGTCTGTTTTCTCATCAATGTTTTTGAGAGCTTTACGAATTTGTAGTCCTGAGTTCATAGATGAGGAAATATCCAAAATTTATGAAATAGGTAATGATTTAAAATACCCAAGAAATGTAATTGATAAATCTTTTAAAGTTGCTAGAAACACTTTTTATAATCCAAAAAGGGACAACCAGCCTTATTCAACTAAAAATATGTTGGTTCTCCCTTACCATGAAAACTTGGTTGATATGCCTTCTCTTCTTAAGACTTTTAATATTAAAGTTGTATTCAAAAATCTTGATACAGTAAAAAAACTTTTGATAAAGAATTCCCCCCAAAATGCTGATGGATGTGTCTATAAGATTCCTTGTAAAATTTGCGATAAAGTTTATTACGGTCAAACTGGTAAAAATCTCGAACTAAGATTAAAGCAACATAAATATAGCATTAGAACTGGACAAGATTCCAATGCTCTATTTATTCATGTAAGACATTTTAACCATCCAATTGATTTTCAAAAAGTTGAGAAAGTAGTATCAAGCAAGTCCATGGTCGACAGGAATATAATTGAATCTTGTTTCATAAAAAGCAGTTTTGACAATAATATGAATATTTCCTTTGGTTTATATAAATTAGATCCATTTATAATTAATAGAATTTGGGAAGAATTTAATAATACACTGGACAAATAATTTTTAAATTTTCTTGGGTAGAATAGCTTGGGGGTGAGTTGTGCAAAGGACCTATCCAAGTTGGCTCGCCGCGTGTCACGTGTTTAACCGTTGTGGGATCTGATAGTGAGGTGCTGGCCGGACCCCTTATATAGCTTCCTTGGATGCTTCACTTTCATAGTTCCTTGATGATGTGAGTAGTCACGAAAGCGCTTGGAATTTCTCTATTCTCTCAGAGTGGTTGTTTTGCATATTTTGAAATCACCTGTTCACTGTGATCTTATTGCATATATATATATATATATATATATATATATATATATATATATATATATATATATATATATATATATATATATATATATATATATATATATATATATATATATATATATATATATATATATATATATATATATATATATATATATATATATATATATATATATATATATATATGAATAACAACCACTGTGAAAGAACAGTGAAATTCCAAGCGCTTTCGTGACTTCTCACATTATCAAGGAACTATAAAAGTAATACATCAAAGGAAGGCATATAAAGGGTCAAGACTACACCTCACCATCACATCCCACAACAAAGCAACACCTCACACACGCGCGACGACACCCGACTTAGTGAGAAAGAGAGATAGAGAGAGAGAGAGAGAGAGATGCATAGACAATTTTATACAACAATAATTCAGACAATTATTGCTTAAAAATATTTTTTTTTCTCGTAGACAAAGTTTATTTCAGACAAAAAAAAAAATACATATCCCATTCCACAAAATTTTTCCTGTCTGACCAACGAAAAATTTACAAAAAAAAAGAGAATTATAAAAACGACATCAAACGCAGCTTCAGATTCTTTTCGAATTTTATTCATTAAAAAAAAAACTCAGTATATCCCCCCTTTCAAAATTTTTCAATGGGAATTAAAATGTAAATGGCTACACAAATAAATTTTTAAGCAATGAAAAAAATCCCCCACAGAAAGTTATATTGTAATGATAAAGAAAAATGTATTCTGAATTTCCTTGTATTGTGTTAATACCGGAACTGATGATGGTTCACGAGGTGAGCGAAACATCGCGTAGTTAAAATAGAATTGTTTTTGTTTTATGTGGTTTCTATATTTATTGAGAGGAGGGAAGGGGGTATGGGGGTCTGGAGAGGGCTGGGGGAGGTATGAGAGGGGGTCTGGAGAGGGCTGGGGGAGGTATGATAGGGGGGTCTGGAGAGGGCTGGGGGAGGTATGAGAGTGGGGTCTGGAGAGGGCTGGGGGAGGTATGAGAGTGGGGTCTGGAGAGGGCTGGGGGAGGTATGAGAGTGGGGTCTGGAGAGGGCTGCGGGAGGTATGAGAGGGGGTCTGGAGAGGGCTGGGGGGAGGTATGAGAGTGGGGTCTGGAGAGGGCTGGGGGAGGTATGAGAGTGGGGTCTGGAGAGGGCTGGGGGAGGTATGAGAGTGGGGTCTGGAGAGGGCTGGGGGAGGTATGAGAGGGGGTCTGGAGAGGGCTGGGGGAGGTATGAGAGGGGGTCTGGAGAGGGCTGGGGGAGGTATGAGAGGGGGTCTGGAGAGGGCTGGGGGAGGTATGAGAGGGGGTCTGGAGAGGGCTGGGGGAGGTATGAGAGTGGGGTCTGGAGAGGGCTGGGGAGGTATGAGAGGGGGTCTGGAGAGGGCTGGGGGAGGTATGAGAGTGGGGTCTGGAGAGGGCTGGGGAGGTATGAGAGTGGGGTCTGGAGAGGGCTGGGGAGGTATGAGAGGGGGTCTGGAGAGGGCTGGGGGAGGTATGAGAGGGGGGTCTGGAGAGGGCTGGGGAGGTATGAGAGTGGGGTCTGGAGAGGGCTGGGGAGGTATGAGAGTGGGGTCTGGAGAGGGCTGGGGAGGTATGAGAGGGGGTCTGGAGAGGGCTGGGGGAGGTATGAGAGGGGGGGTCTGGAGAGGGCTGGGGAGGTATGAGAGGGGATCTGGAGAGGGCTGGGGGAGGTATGAGAGTGGGGTCTGGAGAGGGCTGGGGAGGTATGAGAGGGGGTCTGGAGAGGGCTGGGGGAGGTATGAGAGTGGGGTCTGGAGAGGGCTGGGGAGGTATGAGAGTGGGGTCTGGAGAGGGCTGGGGAGGTATGAGAGGGGGTCTGGAGAGGGCTGGGGGAGGTATGAGAGGGGGTCTGGAGAGGGCTGGGGGAGGTATGAGAGTGGGGTCTGGAGAGGCCTGGTGGAGGTATGAGAGGGGGTCTGGAGAGGGCTGGGGGAGGTATGAGAGGGGGGTCTGGAGAGGGCTGGGGAGGTATGCGAGGGGGTCTGGAGAGGGCTGGGGGAGGTATGAGAGTGGGGTCTGGAGAGGGCTGGGGGAGGTATGAGAGGGGGTCTGGAGAGGGCTGGGGGAGGTATGAGAGGGGGGTCTGGAGAGGGCTGGGGAGGTATGAGAGGGGGTCTGGAGAGGGCTGGGGGAGGTATGAGAGTGGGGTCTGGAGAGGGCTGGGGGAGGTATGAGAGGGGGTCTGGAGAGGGCTGGGGGAGGTATGAGAGGGGGTCTGGAGAGGGCTGGGGGAGGTATGAGAGGGGGTCTGGAGAGGGCTGGGGGAGGTATGAGAGGGGGTCTGGAGAGGGCTGGGGGAGGTATGAGAGGGGGTCTGGAGAGGCCTGGTGGAGGTATGAGAGGGGGTCTGGAGAGGGCTGGGGGAGGTATGAGAGGGGGGTCTGGAGAGGGCTGGGGAGGTATGAGAGGGGGTCTGGAGAGGGCTGGGGGAGGTATGAGAGTGGGGTCTGGAGAGGGCTGGGGGAGGTATGAGAGGGGGTCTGGAGAGGGCTGGGGGAGGTATGAGAGGGGGGTCTGGAGAGGGCTGGGGAGGTATGAGAGGGGGTCTGGAGAGGGCTGGGGGAGGTATGAGAGTGGGGTCTGGAGAGGGCTGGGGGAGGTATGAGAGGGGGTCTGGAGAGGGCTGGGGGAGGTATGAGAGGGGGTCTGGAGAGGGCTGGGGGAGGTATGAGAGGGGGTCTGGAGAGGGCTGGGGGAGGTATGAGAGTGGGGTCTGGAGAGGGCTGGGGGAGGTATGAGAGTGGGGTCTGGAGAGGGCTGGGGGAGGTATGAGAGTGGGGTCTCGAGAGGGCTGGGGGAGGTATGAGAGTGGGGGTCTGGAGAGGGCTGGGGAGGTATGAGACGGGGTCTGGAGAGGGCTGGGGGAGGTATGAGAGGGGGTCTGAAGAGGGCTGGGGGAGGTATGAGAGGGGGGTCTGGAGAGGGCAGGGGGAGGTATGAGAGGGGAGTCTGGAGAGGGCTGGGGGAGGTATGAGAGTGGGGTCTGGAGAGGGCAGGGGGAGGTATGAGAGAGGGGGGTCAGGAGAGGGCTGGGAGTGTTGGAATGTATAGGAGGGGGACTGGAGCTGTTTGAAGATATGGGAGGGATGTTGGGAGAGGAGGGTTGAAACACCTCCCTGGATGGTTGCTGTCTACCAACCTACCACCAGAGTGTAAAACGTTTAACAGGTTTCCACTTCACAATTACATGACAGGGGCGTCGTAATTACCTCGCGTTTATCTGACCGTCCTGACGCAGTAAGATACTGCGTTTAGCTGATCATCCTGACGCAGTAAGATACTGCGTTCAGCTGATCATCCTGACGCAGTAAGATACTGTCTACAGTTCGCCCCACCGTAGCAACCACTGATGAATCTCATACATGTCAAGTACAAGTTTTGTTCCTTCACCAACCACTGTACTGTCCTGGCGCTAACATAATAAAATATTTAACAGTGAAACAATTTACAAACCCATTTCGCCTCTTCACATGGCCCTGACTTCATGTCGTACCTTATCCTAAAGCTCTGCCCTGTCTCACAAATCCCATTAACCCCCCCGTCGTAGCCTTTCCTTGGGATATAATTCCTCTCCCATAAAAAGGCCACAAAATGTCCCCTCTAATCAGGCATTCCTTACGATATTACTTCCCCTCTGAGGGTAATGTTGATTACCAGCTCCAGAGACCTCGCACTTTACGGTTCCTCGGGATTCAGTTTGGAATCAAATGACGGAGGATCGAGCCTTCACTTTCCTCAATTCTGTACTACCAGAATGTAGAAAACTGTTACTTATACCACTTACTCATGTTATCTTGGAATTATTTCCGATTATCTTGGGATTATTTGATGTTATCTTGGATTATCTTGGGATTATTTGGTGTTATCTTGGATTATCTTGGGATTATTTGGTGTTATCTTGGATTATCTTGGGATTATTTGATCTTATCTTGGATTATCTTGGGATTGTTTGGTGTTATCTTGGATTATCTTGGGATTGTTTGGTGTTATCTTGGATTATCTTGGGATTATTTGGTGTTATCTTGGATTATCTTGGGATTATTTGGTGTTATCTTGGATTATCTTGGGATTATTTGGTGTTATCTTGGATTATCTTGGGATTATTTGGTGTTATCTTGGATTATCTTGGGATTATTTGGTGTTATCTTGGATTATCTTGGGATTATTTGGTGTTATCTTGGATTATCTTGGGATTATTTGGTGTTATCTTGGATTATCTTGGGATTATTTGGTGTTATCTTGGATTATCTTGGGATTATTTGATGTTATCTTGGATTATCTTGGGATTATTTGGTGTTATCTTGGATTATCTTGGGATTATTTGATGTTATCTTGGATTATCTTGGGATTATTTGGTGTTATCTTGGATTATCTTGGGATTATTTGGTTTTATCTTGGATTATCTTGGGATTATTTTGGGACAGTCTTGGAAATAAAGAAAATATCTTAAGATTATCTGAAAATATCTTATGATAAGCTGAGTTCAATTCCTTTGTGAAAACATGAGAGAGAGAGAGAGAGAGAGAGAGAGAGAGAGAGAGACAGACAGACAGACAGACAGACAGACAGATAGAGACAGAGAGACAGAGAGACGGAGAAACACAGACAGAGACAGACAGACAGACAGACAAACAAACAGAAAAAGAGAGAGAAAGTGAGATATCTCACTTTACCCACCAGATGGATTCACTCTCCTCATCAAACAGACTCAACAATCATCACAAAAGTCAACATTGACACAGCATCATCAAGACAATCACGTGATGAATCATGATGGGTAATTCATCAGAGTATTCTTGCTCTCATTAAAGCTAGCTTTACCTACACAACTCTCATTGCTGCTGCTACTACTGTTGATGATAATAATGATCATCATAACAATGATAATAATTAAAGTAATAATAATAATCAATAATAATAATTGTGATTAAAATTGATAATTTGTCTTGATATTGTTTATTATTATTATTATTATTATTATTATTATTATTATTATTATTATTATTATTATTATTATTATTATTATTATTATTATTATTATATGGTTTCGCAAAGTTTTTAACGAGATTTAAACGTACACAAAAATTAGAAATATTCCAAACCTGGCAACACTAATATTCCACACCTGGCAACACTAATATTCACACCTGGCAACACTAATATTCCACACCTGGCAACACTAATATTCCACACCTGGCAACACTAATATTCCACACCTGGCAACACTAATATTCACACCTGGCAACACTAATATTCCACACCTGGCAACACTAATATTCCACACCTGGCAACACTAATATTCCACACCTGGCAACACTAATATTCACACCTGGCAACACTAATATTCCACACCTGGCAACACTAATATTCCACACCTGGCAACACTAATATTCCACACCTGGCAACACTAATATTCACACCTGGCAACACTAATATTCCACACCTGGCAACACTAATATTCCACACCTGGCAACACTAATATTCCACACCTGGCAACACTAATATTCCACACCTGGCAACACTAATATTCCACACCTGGCAACACTAATATTCCACACCTGGCAACACTAATATTCCACACCTGGCAACACTAATATTCCACACCTGGCAACACTAATATTCCACACCTGGCAACACTAATATTCCACACCTGGCAACACTAATATTCACACCTGGCAACACTAATATTCCACACCTGGCAACACTAATATTCCACACCTGGCAACACTAATATTCCACACCTGGCAACACTAATATTCCACACCTGGCAACACTAATATTCCACACCTGGCAACACTAATATTCCACACCTGGCAACACTAATATTCCACACCTGGCAACACTAATATTCACACCTGGCAACACTAATATTCCACACCTGGCAACACTAATATTCCACACCTGGCAACACTAATATTCCACACCTGGCAACACTAATATTCCACACCTGGCAACACTAATATTCCACACCTGGCAACACTAATATTCCACACCTGGCAACACTAATATTCCACACCTGGCAACACTAATATTCACACCTGGCAACACTAATATTCCACACCTGGCAACACTAATATTCCACACCTGGCAACACTAATATTCCACACCTGGCAACACTAATATTCCACACCTGGCAACACTAATATTCCACACCTGGCAACACTAATATTCCACACCTGGCAACACTAATATTCCACACCTGGCAACACTAATATTCCACACCTGGCAACACTAATATTCCACACCTGGCAACACTAATATTCCACACCTGGCAACACTAATATTCCACACCTGGCAACACTAATATTCCACACCTGGCAACACTAATATTCCACACCTGGCAACAGTATTTTGATTGATAGATCTTTGCTTATGCTAATACGATTTAAATATATATATATAATCATATATATATATATATATATATATATATATATATATATATATATATATATATATATATATATATATATATATATATATATATATATATATATATATATATATATATATATATATATATATATATATATTGTGGTTGCAGGGGTCGAGACTCAGCTCCTGGCCCCGCCTCTTCACTGATCGCTACTAGGTCCACTCTCTCCCTGCTCCATAAGCTTTATCATACCTCGTCTTAAAACCATGTATGGTTCCTTCTTCCAATACATCGCTTGCTAGACTATTCCACTTCCTAACAACTCTGACTGAATAAATACTTCCTAACATCCCTGTGACTCATCTGAGTATTCAGCTTCCAATTGTGACCCCTTGTTTCTGTGTCCCCTCTCTTGAACATCCTGTCTCTGTCCACCTTGTCTATTCCACGCAGTATTTTGTATGTCGTTATCATGTCTCCCCTAACCCTCCTGTTCTCCAGTGTCGTCAGTCCGATTTCCCTTAACCTCTCTTTATAGGAAATTCCCCTGAGCTCTGGAACTAACCTTGTTCCAAACCTTCGCACTTTCTCTAATTTCTTGACGTGTTTGACCAGATGTGGGTTCCAAACTGGTGCTGCGTACTCCAGTATGGGCCTGACGTACACAGTGTATAAAGTCTTGAACGATTCCTTACTGAGGTACCGGAACGCTATTCTCAGGTTTGCCAGGCGCCCATATGCTGCAGCAGTTATCTGGTTAATGTGTGCCTCCGGAGACATGCTCGGTGTTATGGTCACCCCAAGATCTTTCTCCTTGAGGTTTGCAGTCTCTGGCCGCCTAGCCTATACTCTGTCTGCGGTCTTCTTTGCCCTCCTCCGATCTTCATGACTTTGCATTTGGCAGGGTTAAATTCTAGGAGCCAGTTGCTGGACCAGGTGTCCAGTCTGTCCAGGTCTTTTTGTAGACCTGTCTGTTCCGCATCTGATTTAATTCTCCTCATTAACTTCACATCATCTGCAAACAGGAACGCTTCTGAGTCTATCCCTTCCGTCATGTCGTTCACATATATCAAGAATAGCACTGACCCCTGTGGGACCCCACTCGTCACAGGTGCCCACTGTGATACCTCGTCACGTACCATGACTCGTTGCTGCCTCCCTGTCAGGTATTCCCTTATCCATTGCAGTGCCCTCCCTGTTACATGCGCCTGATCCTCCAGCTTCTGCACTAATCTCTTGTGGGGAACTGTGTCAAAGGCCTTCCTGAAGTCTAGGAAAACGCAATCAACCCACCCCTCTCTCTCGTGTCTTACTTCTGTTACCTTGTCATAAATCTCCAGGAGGTTTGTGTATGTACTCACCTATTTGTACTCACCTATTTGTGGTTGCAGGGGTCGAGTCTTAGCTCCTGGCCCCGCCTCTTCACCGGTTGCTACTGGGCCCTCTCTCTCCCCGCTCCATGAGCTTTATCAAACCTCGTCTTAAAACTGTGTATGGTTCCTGCCTCCACTACGTCATTTTCTAGGCTATTCCACTGCCTTACAACTCTATGACTGAAGAAATACTTCCTAATATCTCTCTGACTTATTTGTGTCTTCAACTTCCAATTGTGGCCTCTTGTTTCTGTGTCCCCTCCCTGGAACATCCTGTCTTTGTCCACCTTGTCTATTCCACGCAGTATTTTATATGTCGTTATCATGTCTCCCCTGACCCTCTTGTCCTCCAGTGTCGTCAGGCCGATTTCCCTTAATCTTTCTTCATAGGACATTCCCCTTAGCTCTGGAACTAACCTTGTTGCAAACCTTTGTACTTTCTCTAGTTTCTTGACGTGCTTTATCAAGTGCGGGTTCCAAACAGGTGCTGCATACTCCAGTATGGGCCTGACATACACGGTGTACAGTGTCTTGAATGATTCCTTACTAAGGTGTCGGAATGCTGTTCTCAGGTTTGCCAGGCGCCCATATGCTGCAGCAGTTATCTGGTTGATGTGTGCTTCCGGAGACATGCTCGGTGTTATACTCACCCCAAGATCTTTCTCCTTGAGTGAGGTTTGCAGTCTTTGGCCACCTAGCCTATACTCTGTCTGTGGTCTTCTGTGCCCTTCCCCTATCTTCATGACTTTGCATTTGGCAGGATTAAATTCGAGAAGCCATTTGCTGGACCAGGTGTCCAGTCTGTCCAGGTCTCTTTGAAGTCCTGCCTGGTCCTGGTGTGTGTGTGTGTGTGTATGTGTGCGTATGCGTGTGTGTGTGTGTGTGTGTGTGTGTGTGTTTGTGTGTATGTGTGTGTGTGTGTGTGTGTGCGCGCGCGTGCGCGCGTAACTCTAAAAATACCTCTTCTGCTTTATATGTCTTAAATAGCTAAACATTTATATAATGTCACTTTTATCTTCTCAAATGGAAATATTATCAAAGCTATAATAAAAATCTCTCCACTTGACTGCCAGAGTTTATATATATACTGAGACGTATATGTACTGAGACGTATATATACTGAGACGTATATATACTGAGACGTATATGTACTGAGACGTATATATACTGAGACGTATATATACTGAGACGTATATGTACTGAGACGTATATATACTGAGACGTATATATACTGAGACGTATATGTACTGAGACGTATACATACTGAGAGGTATATATCATATTCATACCTTGAAAGCAGTAGTAAATATACACTTTGACGAGTATATATATATATATATATATATATATATATATATATATATATATATATATATATATATATATATATATATATATATATATATATATATATATATATATATATATATATATATATATATATATATATATATATACACTTGAAATTTAGCCTTAATGACCGTCATGTAGTAGACATGTGTCAGATCTGACGACGCTCTTGCAGTGGATAGGCTTCAAACTTAATAAATCAACCTCAGGAAAATGTAATTTAATTTCTGTCATCTGGAAACGTAGAAAGAAAATTTGTCATCAAATATGTAATCTCACTTTTTTTTTTTTTTTCATTCTATTTTAAAAATATTCGAAAAATTTGTCATTCCAAAACTGGCCAAAATTGTCCTGAACTTGAAAAAAAAAAATTGAGTCGCATTTCATATATTATCTGGCAAATGACCAGAAATTTATTTTGTGTTGAAAAATTTTTAAGAGTTTCCGCTTCAATATGAAAAAAAAATTACGTTTTCTATTTTAAAAAATATTCCCATTTTCTATAATCTAGAATTATTTTTGTTTTCACAATACTATTTCTTTCCTGTATGAAAGGGAAGGTGTGGGGGGGGGGGAGGGGAGTCTTGATGCTGGTGAAGGGCTCGTGATCCCAGGAAATGGAGGTGGACTCATATTTCATGGATCTAACCAGATTACCAGGCGCCGTGTGTGTGTGTGTACTCACCTAGTTGAGGTTGCAGGGGTCGAGTCCTAGCTCCTGGCCCTATGTGTGTGTGTGTGTGTGTGTGTGTGTGTGTGTACTTACCTATTTGTGGTTGCAGGGGTCGAGTCTTAGCTCCTGTGTGTGTGTGTGTGAGTGTGTGTGTGTGTGTGTGTGTGTGTGTGTGTGTGTGTGTGTGTGTGTGTGTGTGTGTGTGTGTGTGTGTGTGTGTGTGTGTACTTATCTATTTGTGGTTGCAGGGGTCGAGTTTTAGCTCCTGTGTGTGTGTGTGTGTGAGTGTGTGTGTGTGTGTGTGTGTGTGTGTGTGTGTGTGTGTGTGTGTGTGTGTGTGTGTGTGTGTGTGTGTGTGTGTGTGTGTGTATGTAAGCCACTAACTTGAAGTGCAGTTAAAAAGATAACGTCCAATGTCTTGTTATCTTGAGTTATCTTAACCAGATAACTGCTCCTGAGAGTAGGGTCTCCACAACATTTCTTCTCTCAGCTTCCTGGGTACAAACAAGATAATAAACTGCGAGTAATTGAGACCTTTGTGAGGTGTATGCAAATTATGTTGTGAAGTCAGAGTGCATGACTCTCCTTCCTATTAGTAACAACTATTTCCTTTATAATTACATTTTGTATCATATTTAGAGTTACATTTACACGGGCATCGAGAACTATTGTAAGGATCAATGAAATTATTGATGTGTGTCTGGTATGGTTACCTGGAGGTTACCTGGAGGTTATTCCGGGGATCAACGCCCCCGCGGCCCGGTCCATGACCAGGCCTCCTGATACTTCCTGGATGTACACAAAAATGTATATCTCTATACGTATACAGTGAGAGAAGTAGTGTATATATAAAGAGGGATGTATATCTCGGTATATGTACACTGTCTACATTAGGTATGAACTCATTCTTGACTGGTAGTTTACCCAGAGCTTCAATAACCATCCCTTGGTGTTTCTCACTAGGATTTCCAGAGCTTAACCTTTCCTCCAGAAGGTCATGGAATGAAAGACCTGTATCCTGTGAGGTCATGCAGGCAAATTTCCTCAAGTGCAGGGCATAAATGGCTGTGTGGTGTGAATATTATGCAGAGAATTCGGGGCTTTTGGAGACTGGAAGGTGTGGGTTACGAAAATATAATTCAGTGGGTTGAAGATGGGTTATTGAGGTGTTTTGGACGTTTAGAGAAAGTGAAGTAGTATAGGATGACTTACATTGTGTTTATTACTGGGTCGGCTGGAAAGAGGTGGTAGGGGTCATTCCAGGAATAGCTGGAGGGAGAAAGGTTTAAAGGAGGCTTTCAGAGCTAGGGTCTTGAGCAGCCAACAGGCTTTTGAGAGGCGTGGAGACGAGTGGTTTTTATGACTTGACCTGCTGTTGGAGAGTGAGCAACGTAATATATATGAATGAGTTCAAGGAATCCGGTTATCCGGACTTTAGTCCTGGCTGAAGGAGGTACAGTACCTGCACTCTGAAGGAGGGCTGGAGGAGGGCTGGGGATGTTACAGTTCGGAGAGCTTTCTGCTAAGACAGTGACTGAACGAATGACGGAGAATTGATTACTTGTTTTTGGCGTCCCTATCTTGGTGGAAGACGGAAAAATAAAATATTTATAATAACTACAATAATATATATATATATATATATATATATATATATATATATATATATATATATATATATATATATATATATATATATATGTAACAGTTTCAACTGCCTAGTAAGTTATCACTCGTCCTGTTATTCATAAAATATTTAATGACAGATAATTAAGCAGCTTCGACAAATCATAACAGTTAATGAGTCAATTTATTAAAAAAAGATTTATTGATGAAAATTGGATGGCACTTTCAGTAATTAGAGTAATTAAAAGAGCAATAAAAGTGGCCTAATGACTTAGAAATCTGTTGAAAGGGAAGATATATATATATATATATATATATATATATATATATATATATATATATATATATATATATATATATATATATATATATATATATATATATATATATATATATATATATATATATATATATATGCAATAAGATCACAGTAAACAGGTGATTTCAGAATATGCAAAACAACCACTCTGAAATAATAGAGAAATTCCAAGCGCTTTCGTGACTACTCACATTATCAAGGAACTATGAAAGTAAAGCATCCAAGGAAAGTATATAAGGGGTCTGGCCAGCACCTCACTATCAGATCCCACAACGGTTAAACACCTGACGCGCGCCGGCCCAACTGGACAGGTCCTTTGCACAACTCACCCACAAACTATTATACCCAAGAAAATTTTTAAAATTATTATTTGTCCAGTGTATTATTAAATTCTTCCCAAATTCTATTAATTATAAATTGATCTAATTTATATAAACCGAAGGAAATATTCATATTATTGTCAAAACTGCTTTTTATGAAACAAGATTCAATTATATTCCTGTCGACCATGGACTTGCTTGATACAACTTTCTCAACTTTTTGAAAATCAATTGGATGGTTAAAATCTCTTACATGAATAAATAGAGCATTGGAATCTTGTCCAGTTCTAATGCTATATTTATGTTGTTTTAATCTTAGTTCGAGATTTTTACCAGTTTGACCGTAATAAACTTTATCGCAAATTTTACAAGGAATCTTATAGACACATCCATCAGCATTTTGGGGGGAATTCTTTATCAAAAGTTTTTTTACTGTATCAAGATTCTTGAATACGACTTTAATATTAAAAGTCTTAAGAAGAGAAGGCATATCAACCAAGTTTTCATGGTAAGGGAGAACCAACATATTTTTAGTTGAATAAGGCTGGTTGTCCCTTTATGGATTGTAAAAAGTATTTCTAGCAACTTTAAAAGATTTATCAATTACATTTCTTGGGTATTTTAAATCATTACCTATTTCATAAATTTTGGATATTTCCTCATCTATGAACTCAGGACTACAAATTCGTAAAACTCTCAAAAACATTGATGAGAAAACAGACAGTTTGACTCTATCTTGATGCGAAGAATAATAGTGGACATAGGAACAGTTATTTGTAGGTTTTCTGTAAATTTTAAATTTGAATTCATTATTACCCTTAATAATTAAAACATCTAGAATTTGGGAAGAATTTAATAATACACTGGACAAATAACAATTTTAAAAATTCTCTTGGGTAGAATAGTTTGTTGGTGGGTTATGCAAAGGACCTGTCCAGTTGGGTCGGCGCGCGTCAGGTGTTTAACCGTTGTGGGATCTGATAGTGAGGTGCTGGCCAGACCCCTTATATACCTTCCTTGGATGCTTTACTTTCATAGTTCCTTGATAATGTGAGTAGTCACGAAAGCGCTTGGAATTTCTCTATTCTTTCAGAGTGGTTTTTTTGCATATATATATATGTATATATATATATATATATATATATATATATATATATATATATATATATATATATATATATATATATATATATATATATATATATATATATACAATATATATATAACATTTAATAATTTTTCTTCATATTTCGACCTCCATTTGAGGCCCTTTTCAGCAGACGTTCTGGTATATTATCTCAGATGACAAGTGATTGAGAAATGTTTATTCTCCAGCAGTTTTAGTGTGCATTACCAGTTACTTTTGCTCAGGGTAATAAAATAACTCAGGATTACTTTTATTATCTTTTAAAATTAATAAAATTATTTACATTGAAGATTTGGCTAACATGTTTTTCTTTTCTTCTTCCCTGTTGTCCCGTTGATGATCTTCCCTGTTGTCCCGTTGATGACCTTCCCTGTTGTCCCGTTGATGACCTTCCCTGTTGTCCCGTTGATGACCTTCCCTGTTGTCCCGTTGATGACCTTCCCTGTTGTCCCGTTGATGACCTTCCCTGTTGTCCCGTTGATGACCTTCCCTGTTGTCCCGTTGATGACCTTCCCTGTTGTCCCGTTGATGACCTTCCCTGTTGTCCCGTTGATGACCTTCCCTGTTGTCCCGTTGATGACCTTCCCTGTTGTCCCGTTGATGACCTTCCCTGTTGTCCCGTTGATGACCTTCCCTGTTGTCCCGTTGATGACCTTCCCTGTTGTCCCGTTGATGACCTTCCCTGTTGTCCCGTTGATGACCTTCCCTGTTGTCCCGTTGATGACCTTCCCTGTTGTCCCGTTGATGACCTTCCCTGTTGTCCCGTTGATGACCTTCCCTGTTGTCCCGTTGATGACCTTCCCTGTTGTCCCGTTGATGACCTTCCCTGTTGTCCCGTTGATGACCTTCCCTGTTGTCCCGTTGATGACCTTCCCTGTTGTCCCGTTGATGACCTTCCCTGTTGTCCCGTTGATGACCTTCCCTGTTGTCCCGTTCATGACCTTCCCTGTTGTCCCGTTGATGACCTTCCCTGTTGTCCCGTTGATGACCTTCCCTGTTGTCCCGTTGATGACCTTCCCTGTTGTCCCGTTGATGACCTTCCCTGTTGTCCCGTTGATGACCTTCCCTGTTGTCCCGTTGATGACCTTCCCTGTTGTTCTCCTGATCACCTTCCCTGTTGTCCCGTTGATGACCTTCCCTGTTGTTCTGTTGATCACCTTCCCTGTTATCCCGTTGATCACCTTCCTTGTTGTCTCGTTGATCATCTTCCCTATTTTCCTGTTGATCACCTTCCCTGTTGTTCCTTTGATCACCTTTCCTGTTGTCCTGTTGATCACCTTCCCTGTTGTCCTGTTGATCGCTTTCCCTGTTGCCCTATTGATCACCTTCAATGCTGTCCTATTGATTACCTTCACTGTTTCCCTGATCTCGATCTCCCCTACCCACCTCCGCTACATACCCTACCCACCTCCGTAACTTCCCCTACCCACCTCCGCTACATATCCTACCCACCTCCGTAACTTACCCTACCCACCTCCGCTACATACCCTACCCACCTCCGTAACTTCCCCTACCCACCTCCGCTACATATCCTACCCACCTCCGTAACTTACCCTACCCACCTCCGCTACATACCCTACCCACCTCCGTAACTTCCCCTACCCACCTCCGCTACATACCCTACCCACCTCCGTAACTTCCCCTACCCACCTCCGCTACATACCCTACCCACCTCCGTAACTTCCCCTACCCACCTCGGCTACATACCCTACCCACCTGACACCCTGTACCACCTCCATGCTCACCCTCAATCCACCACCCCGCCAGCAGGGAGGGAAGGGCGTGCCCGAGGAACTGACCACCTTGCCCGTGCAGTTTGTACAAGCACTGACACAAACTAACAAGATTAAGGCTCGGAACATCGACGAGTGGTGTCGAATTATCTTCCCGGTAGCTTTTGGCTTCTTCAACGTGTGCTACTGGTGCTACTACCTTATTTAAGGTTACCAGTAGCAGTACAGTGTGTGTTACTAGTGCTACTACCTTATTTAAGGTTACTAGTACCAGTAGTGTGCTACTGGTGCTACTACCTTATTTAAGATTCCCAGTACCAGTACAGTGTGTGCTTCTACCTTATTTAAGGTTTCCAGAACAGTGTGCCACTGGTGCTACTACCATATTTAAGGTCGTCGGTACCAGTACAGTGTGCTACTGGTGCTACTACCTTATTTAAGGTCCCAGTACCTGTACAGTGTTGCTACTGGTACTAATCCCTTATTTAAGGTTCACAGTACCAGTACAGTGTGTGCTACTGGTGCTACTACATTATTTAAGGTCCCCAGTACCAGTACAGTGTGCTATTGGTGCTACTACCTTATTTAATTAAAGTTCCCAGTATCGGTAGTGTACTACTGGTGCTACTACCTTATTTAAGGTTCCCCGTACCAGTACAGTTTGCTACTGGTGCTACTACCTTATTTAAGGTTCACAGTACCAGTACAGTGTGCCACTGGTGCTACTACCTTATTTAAGGTTCACAGTACCAGTACAGTGTGCCACTGGTGCTACTACCTTATTTAAGGTTCCCAATACCAATACAGTGTGCTACTGGTGCTACTACCTTATTTAAGGTTCACAGTACCAGTACAGTGTGCCACCGGTGCTACTACCTTATTTAAGGTTCACAGTACCAATACAGTGTGCTACTGGTGCTACTACCTTATTTAAGGTTCACAGTACCAGTACAGTGTGCCACTGGTGCTATTACCTTATTTAAGGTTCACAGTACCAATACAGTGTGCCACTGGTGCTCCTACCTTATTTAAGGTTCCCAGTACCAGTACAGTGTACTACTGGTGCTACTACCTTATTTAAGGTTCCCAGTACCAGTACAGTGTACTACTGGTGCTACCACATTAACAAAAGAAACTCAAGACTCATTTTCCAAGAGCTCCTGATCCAAGGAATCGGAGCTGTCATATCTCCTCCCCCGGATCAACCCAGGCTCCTCCTCCCCCCCGCCTCTACAAGGGCAGGATGTCATCACCTCCGGTAAAGCGACTTATGCAGCACCTCCAGTATATTGTATTTCTTGTATTATCAGCGTCTTGAATAACAAGTGTATGAAATTGTATGAAATT
>NC_091358.1:6220976-6273476 GCF_038502225.1 Cherax quadricarinatus
GATATCAAATCCTCAGGAAAGACAGAGGGAGGAGAGGGGGAGGAGAAGTTGCACTGCTCATTAAAAACCAGATGGGGTTTTGAGAAAATGGAAGGAATGGATGGCACAGGCGAAAGGGACTACTTAGTAGGAACAATCCAGTCTGAGGGACATAAGGTGATAATTGCAGTAATGTACAACCCACCACAGAACTGCAGGAGGCCAAGAGAAGAATACGATGAGAGCAACAGAGCAATGGTCGACACACTAGCCGAGGTGGCCAGGAGCACACATGGGGGGAGCAAAGTTACTAGTTATGGGTGATTTCAATCACAAGGAGATTGACTGGGAAAACCTGGAGCCCCATGGGGGTCCCGAAACATGGAGAGCCAAGATGATGGATGTGGTACTGGAAAACCTCATGCATCAACATGTTAGAGACACTACCAGAGAGAGAGGAGAGGATGAACCAGCAAGACTGGATCTTGTATTCACCTTGAGTAGTTCGGACATCGAGGATATCATGTATGAAAGGCCCCTGGGAGCTAGTGATCATGTGGTTCTGTGCTTCGACTACATAGTTGAGCTCCAAGTGGAGAGAGTAGCAGGAATAGGGTGGGAAAAAAACAAACTACAAAAGGGGGAACTACTCAGGCATGAGAAACTTCCTTCAAGACATTCAGTGGGAGAGGGAACTGACAGGAAAACCAGTACAAGAAATGATGGACTATGTGGCAACAAAACGCAAGGAGGCAGAGGAGAGGTTTGTTCCCAAGGGAAACAGAAATAATGGGAAGAACAGAACGAGTCCTTGGTTCACCCAAAGGTGTAGGGAAGCATAAACTAGGTGTACTAGAGAATGTAAAAGGTACAGAAGACAGAACTCAGGAAAATAAAGAGATTAGCCGAAGAGCCAGAAACGAATATGCACAGATAAGAAGGGAGGCTCAGCGGCAATACGAAAATGACATAGCATCGAAAGTAAAGACTGACCCGAAGCTGTTGTACAGCCACATCAGGAGGAAAACAACAGTCAAGGACCAGGTAATCAGACTGAGGAAGGGTGATGGGGAATTCACAAGAAACGACCGAGAGGTATGTCAGGAGCTCAACACGAGATTTAAAGAGGTATTTACAGTGGAAACCAGTAGGACTCCAGGAAATCAGAACAGGGGGGTACAGCAGCAAGTGCTGGATGAGGTACATATAACCAAGGAGGAGGTGAAGAAGCTGCTATGCGAACTTGACACCTCAAAGGCGGTGGGACCAGACAACATCTCTCCGTGGGTCCTTAAAGAGGGAGCAGAGATATTGTGTGAGCCATTAACAAAGATCTTCAACACATCATTTGAACCTGGGCAACTCCCTGAGGTATGGAAGATGGCAAATGTAGTCCCAACTTTTAAAAAGGGAGACATACATGAAGCACTAAACTACAGACCTGTATCACTAACGTGTATAGTATGCAAGGCCATGGAGAAGATCATCAGGAGGAGAGTGGTGGAGCACCTGGAAAGAAACAGGTGTATAATTGGCAACCAGCACGGTTTCAGGGAAGGAAAATCCTGTGTCACAAACCTACTAGAGTTTTATGACAAGGTGACAGAAGTAAGACAAGAGAGAGAGGGGTGGATCGACTGCATTTTTTGGACTGCAAGAAGGCCTTCGACACAGTTCCTCACAAGAGGTTACTGCAAAAGCTAGAGGACCAGGCACACATAACAGGAAAGGCACTGCAATGGATCAGAGAATACCTGACAGGGAGGCAACAACGAGTCTTGGTACGTGACGAGGTGTCAGAGTGGGCGCCTGTGACAAGCGGGGTTCCACAGGGGTCAGTCCTAGGACCTGTACTGTTCTTGGTATATGTGAACGACATAACGGAAGGGATAGACTCAGAACTGTCCTTGTTTGCAGATGATGTGAAGTTAATGAGAAGAATCAAATCGGATGAGGATCAGGCAGGACTACAAAGAGACCTGGACAGGCTACAAGCCTGGTCCAGCAACTGGTTCCTTGAGTTTAACCCTGCTAAATGCAAAGTCATGAAGATTGGGGAAGGGCAAAGAAGACCGCAGACACAATATAGTTTAGATGGCCAAAGACTGCAAACCTCACTCAAGGAAAAAAATCTGGGGGTGAGTATAACACCGAGCATATCTCCTGAGGCGCACATCAATCAGATAACTGCTGCAGCATACGGGCGCCTGGCAAACCTACGGATAGCGTTCCGATACCTCAGAAAGGATTCGTTCAAGAGTCTGTATACCATTTACGTCAGGCCCATACTGGAGTATGCAGCACCAGTTTGGAATCCACACCTAGTCAAGCATGTCAAGAAATTAGAGAAAGTGCAAAGGTTTGCAACAAGACTAGTCCCAGAGCTACGGGGATTGTCCTACTAAGAAAGGTTGAGGGAAATCGGCCTGACGACATTTGAGGACAGGAGGGTCAGGGGAGACATGATAACGACATATAAAATACTGCGTGGAATAGACGAGGTGGACAAAGACGGGATGTTCCAGAGAAGGGACACAGACACAAGAGGTCACAATTGGAAGTTGAAGACTCAGATGAATCAAAGGGATGTTAGGATGTATTTCTTCAGTCATAGAGTAGTCAGGCCATGGAATAGCCTAGAAAGTGATGTAGTGGAGGCGGGAACCATACATAGTTTTAAGGCGAGGTATGATAAAGCTTATAGGGCAGGGAGAGAGAGGACCTAGTAGCAATCAGCGAAGACGTGGGGCCAGGAGCTATGACTCGACCCCTGCAACCACAAATAGGTGAGTATGCACACACACACACACACACACACACACACACACACACACACACACACACACACACACACACACACACACACACACACACACACACACACACACACACACACACACACACACACACACACACACACACGCACACACACACACACACACACGCAATGCAAAATCATGGAGAAGATTATCAGGAGAAGAGTGGTGGAACACCTAGAAAGGAATGATCTCATCAACAGCAGCCAACATGGTTTCAGGGACGGGAAATCCTGTGTCACAAACCTACTGGAGTTCTATGACATGGTGACAGCAGTAAGACAAGAGAGAGAGGGGTGGGTGGATTGCATATTCTTGGACTGCAAGAAGGCGTTTGACACAGTTCCACACAAGAGATTGGTGCAAAATCTGGAGGACCAAGCAGGGATAACAGGGAAGGCACTACAATGGATCAGGGAATACTTGTCAGGAAGACAGCAGCGAGTCATGGTACGTGGCGAGGTGTCAGAGTGGGCACCTGTGACCAGCGGGGTCCCGCAGGGGTCAGTCCTAGGACCAGTGCTGTTTCTGGTATTTGTGAACGACATGACGGAAGGAATAGACTCTGAGGTGTCCCTGTTTGCAGATGACGTGAAGTTGATGAGAAGAATTCACTCGATCGAAGACCAGGCAGAACTACAAAGGGATCTGGACAGGCTGCAGACCTGGTCCAGCAATTGGCTCCTGGAGTTCAATCCCACCAAGTGCAAAGTCATGATGATTGGGGAAGGGCAAAGAAGACCGCAGACGGAGTACAATCTAGGGGGCCAGAGACTACAAACCTCACTCAAGGAAAAAGATCTTGGGGTGAGTATAACACCAGGCACATCTGAAGCGCACATCAACCAAATAACTGCTGCAGCATATGGGCGCCTAGCAAACCTCAGAACAGCATTCCGACATCTTAATAAGGAATCGTTCAGGACCCTGTACACCGTGTACGTTAGGCCCATATTGGAGTATGCGGCACCAGTTTGGAACCCACACCTAGCCAAGCACGTAAAGAAACTATAGAAAGTGCAAAGGTTTGCAACAAGACTAGTCCCAGAGCTAAGAGGTATGTCCTACGAGGAGAGGTTAAGGGAAATCAACCTGACGACACTGGAGGACAGGAGAGATAGGGGGACATGATAACGACATACAAAATACTGAGAGGAATTGACAAGGTGGACAAAGACAGGATGTTCCAGAGATTGGACACAGTAACAAGGGGACACAGTTGGAAGTTGAAGACACAGATGAATCACAGGGATGTTAGGAAGTATTTCTTCAGCCACAGAGTAGTCAGTAAGTGGAATAGTTTGGGAAGCGATGTAGTGGAGGCAGGATCCATACATAGCTTTAAGCAGAGGTATGATAAAGCTCACGGCTCAGGGAGAGTGACCTAGTAGCGATCAGTGAAGAGGCGGGGCCAGGAGCTCGGACTCGACCCCCGCAACATCAACTACGTGAGTACAACTAGGTGAGTACACACACACACACACACACACACACACACACACACACACACACACACGCACACCACACACACACACACACACACACCTAACCTAACACATTAGCTCATAAATCCCCCCACCACACACACAGTTTTACAATAACCTGAAGCAGCTAGAACATCCCTACAGGATAAAAACAAAATGGGCTCTCAAAAGGGAGGACGTAAAGGCAAGGGAACCGATGATGGTTGGTCGGAAAAGGAAGAATGGGTAGAACGGCTCAAGAACAAAATGGAACAACAATGGGAGAAAAGGTTAAACGATCTTTGCAATAACATGCTAGAGCAAATATCTGCAGAGAGCAAGAAGTGGGAATCACGAGCTGTAGTAGCTGAGGCAAATATACAGAGATTGGAGGAAGAAATGGATGTGCTGAAGCAGGATCTAAAGATGAGGTCCGGAAGGAGCAAGATGACTGAAATGGGAACATCAGCAGGCAGCGCGGGGACTGAAGGAGGGGATGGAGTTAAGCAGTCTTTTGCAGCAGTTATATCAGGCCATCATGGTGTCTGGGAGATGATTAGGGAAACAGCAAAGGCGATGCTTAAATCAGATCCAGAGATACAGAGGGAAAAGAAATGGGAAGAGGAGAGAGAGAGGTCAATAATTATTCATGGGCTTCAGGAGGCTGAAGGGCAGACCTATGATGCAAGAAAGCATTGGGAGAAAACAGAGATTAAGAACATCATTGCATTAACAGGAGAGAGGGACATGTCTCAGGTAGAAAATTTTCACAGATTTGGGGGGTATTCGAGATAAAAAAATCGACCAATCAGATTGACATTCTAGACAAATGTTGTACAGAACAGGATACTACAACAGAAATCACTGTTAAAGGACTCTCCAGATTATCAAAAAGTGTTTCTCAATCGAGACAGAACACGAAAGGAAAGGGAACAACTGAAAGTGAGAACGAGGCAGAACCAGTGGAAGGAAAGAGAGACAGGACAGGCAATGACAGACAGGAAAACTCAGCCTTTGGGGGAACATCAAACACAAATGCTTACAGAAACCTCTCAGCCCCTGTCACCACATATCAACCAAACACAGTAAACAGAAACGAACCTCACTCCATAGCCACCACCCCCCTAAGCACTAATTCCACAATCACAGCAGCCTCCCATAATATTGTGCCCTGCCTCCCACCCTCCCAGCCTGCACCTTCCTCTTCCATCTCCCAAAATACAGTAATGGAAAGGAAGCTAAAGGTATTGTGCACCAATGCAGATGGAATAACAAATAAGAGTGAAGAATGGCAAGAATGCATCATTGATGCATCACCTGACATCATAGCACTAACAGAGACAAAACTTACAGGGATGATAACAGATGCAATTTTTCCACCTGGATATCAGATTATGAGGAAAGACAGAGAGAACAGAGGAGGGGGAGGAGTAGCATTGCTCATAAAAAAACAGTGGAGTTTTGAGGAGATGGGAGGAATGGAAAGAAGGGAAACAGACGACTTCAGTGTAGGAACACTTCAGACTGGTGGTCCAAAGGTGATGATAGCAGTGATGTATAACCCACCACTTAACAGCAGGAGAACAAGAGAAGAGTATGATGTGCACAATAGGGCAATGGTGGATACACTAGCTGAAGTGGCCAGGAGGGCTCATATGGGGAGGATAAAATTGCTTATAATGGGGGATTTCAATCATAAAGAGATTGACTGGAAAAACCTAGAGCCACATGGGGGACCAGAAACATGGAGGACTAAGATGTCGGAGACTGTATTGGAGAACTTTATGCATCAACATGTTAAGGATACAACCAGAGAGAGAGGAGAGGATGTTGCAGCAAGGCTGGATCTCATATTCACCTTGAATAGTTCAGACATAAGGGATATCACCCACGAAAGACCCCTTGGCGCTAGTGATCATGATGTCCTGAGTTTTGAATATCTTGTTGAGTTAAAAGTGGAGAATGCAGCAGCACGAGAACAAAGAGAGAAACCAAACTTCAAAAAAGGGGACTACATAGGAATGAGAAGTTTCCTGCATAAAGTGCAGTGGGAAAGAGAACTAGATGGGAAGACAGTAAATGAAATGCTGGAAATAGTAACCACTAAGTGCAGGGAGGCAGAGGAAAGGTTCATACCAAAGGGCAACAGAAAAAATGGTAAGACCAGAGTGAGCGCATGGTTTAATTGAAGGTGTAAAGAGGCCAAAGCCAAGTGTGCGAGAGCATGGAAAAAATATAGAAGGCAAAGGACTCAAGAAAACAAGGAGCTGAGCAGAAGAACCAGAAACGAATATACAAGGATAAGGAGAGAGGCCCAGAGGCAATACGAGAACGACATAGCATCAAAAGCCAAATCTGAACCAAAGTTGTTATACAGTCACATTAGGAGAAAAACAACAGTCAAGGACCAGGTAATCAGGCTGAGGAAAGAAGGAGAGGAGCTGACGAAGAGTGACCAAGAAGTATGTGATGAACTAAATAAAAGATTTAGAGAAGTATTCACAATAGAGTCAGGAATGCTTCCAGCAAACTGTGGAGGTAGGGTGCACCAGCAGGTGCTGGACACAATACACATAACCAAGGTAGAGGTGAAGAAACTGCTAGACGAACTCGATACCTGAAAGGCGGTGGGCCCAGATAACATATCTCCATGGATACTGAGAGAGGGAGCAGAGGAACTGTGTGTGCCATTACCAGCAATCTTCAGTAAATCTATCGAAACAGGGCAGTTGCCTGAGGCGTGGAAGACAGCACATGTAGTTCCAATTTTTAAGAAAGGGGACAGACAGGTAGCATTAAACTACAGACCAGTGTCACTGACTTGTATAGTATGTAAAGTCATGGAAAAGATTATCAGGAGGAAAGTGATGGAACACATTGAAAAGATTGGGCTCATACATGGCAGTCAGCACGGCTTCAGAGATGGGAAATCCTGTGTCACAAATTTACTTGAGTTTTACGATAAGTAACAGAAGTAAGACAGGAGAGAGAGGGATGGGTAGATTGCATCTTTTTAGATTGCAAGAAGGCTTTTGACACTGTACCACACAAGAGACTGGTGCAAAAATTAGAGGATCAGGCAGGAATAAAGGGGAAAGTACTGCAATGGATCAGGGAATACCTGACAGGAAGGAAACAACGTGTGTTGGTACGTGCTGAAGGGTCGGAGTGGGCGAATGTGTCGAGTGGGGTTCCACAAGGTTCAGTCCTAGGCCCGGTGCTGTTTCTTGTATACGTGAATGACATGGTGGAAGGAATAGATTCAGAAGTGTCACTGTTCGCTGATGATGTAAAACTGATGAGGAGAATACAAGTGGGCGAGGATCAGTTAAAATTACAAGGGGATCTGGACAAACTACAAGTATGGTCCGACAAATGGCTCCTGGAGTTTAACCCCAGTTAGTGTAAGGTCATGAAGATTGGGGAAGGACACAGAAGACCGCAGACGGAGTACAGGTTAGGAAACCAACAGCTGCAAACGTCAGTTAAAGAAAAGGATCTTGGGGTAAGCATCATAACGAACATGTCCCCTGAGGCACACATCAATCAAATAACTGCTCCAGCATATGGGAGATTGGCAAACCTGAGATTGGCGTTTAAACATCTGAGTAAGGAGTCATTCACGACATTGTACACAGTGTACGTAAGGCCTATATTGGAATATGCAGCGCCAGTATGGAACCCTCACTTAGTCAAACACGTCAAGAAACTGGAGAAAGTGCAAAAATTTGCAACACGATTAGTCCCGGAACTGAGGGGTATGTCTTATGAGGAGAGGTTAAGGGAACTCACCCTGATGACACTAGAGGATAGGAGGGATAGAGGGGACATGATAACAACGTATAAAATACTAAGAGGCATTGACAATGTGGATAAGGATCGAATGTTTCAGAGATGGCATACAGAAACACGGGGACACAATTGAAAACTGAAAATCCAGACGAGTCATAGGGACGTTAGGAAGTATTTCTTTAGTCTTAGAGTTGTCAGGAACTGGAATAATCTGGAGAGTGAAGGAGTGGAAGCAAGTTCCATAAATAGCTTTAAGAAGAGGTATGACAAATATCATGGAGCAGGGAGAGAGTGAATTAGTATCGACCAGTGAAGAGGCGGGGCTAGGAGCTATGATTCGACCCCTGCAACCACATATAGGTGAGTACATATAGGTGAGTACACACACACACACACACACACACACACACACACACACACACACACACACACACACATGAGTCATGGTACGTGATGAGGTATCACAGTGGGCACCAGTGACGAGCGGGATCCCACAGGGGTCGGTTCTAGGACCAGTACTATTTTTGGTGTATGTGAATGACATGATGGAAGGGTTAGACTCAGAAGTGTCCCTGTTCGCAGATGATGTGGAGTTAATGAGGAGAATTAAATCAGGACTTCAAAGAGACCTGGACAGGCTGGACACCTGGTCCAGCAACTAACTTCTCAAATTTAACCCCGCCAAATGCAAAGTCATGATAATCGGTGAAGGGCTTGCTGGAAGTCCAAGCCCCCCGCACAGAAAACCTCATTTATCCCCTCCCTCCAACCTTTCCTATGCCGACCCCTACCCTGCCTTCTCTCCACTACAGATTTATGCACTCTTGAAGTCATTCTATTTCGTTCTAACCTCTCTACATGTCCAAACCACCTCAACAACCCCTCCTCAGCCCTCTGGATAATTGCTTTGATAATCCCACACTTCCTCCTAATCTCTAAACTAGGAATTCTCAGCATTATATTCACACCACACATTGCCCTCAGACATGACATCCACTGCCTCCAGCCTTCTCCTTGTTGCAACATTCACCACCCCATGTTTCACACCCATACAAGGACAAAGTTTTTTGTCTCCACAGACTCCTCACTGCACCACTCACCTTCGTCCCCTCGTCAGTTCTATGATTCACTTCATCTTTCATAAACCCATCTGCTGACACGTCCACCCATATATATATATATATATATATATATATATATATATATATATATATATATATATATATATATATATATATATATATATATATATATATATATATATATATATATATATATATATATACTCCAGATTTAATCCCATTTATTTCCCCCCACAGAAACTCCCATACCCCCTTCAGCTTTGTTTCGCTTAGGGCCAGGACATCCAACTTCTTTTATGAATGAAAAGAAGTTGGATGTCCTGGCCCTAAGCGAAACAAAGCTGAAGGGGGTAGGGGAGTTTCGGTGGGGGGAAATAAATGGGATTAAATCTGGAGTATCTGAGAGAGTTAGAGCAAAGGAAGGGGTAGCAGTAATGTTGAAGGATCAGTTATGGAAGGAGAAAAGAGAATATGAATGTGTAAATTCAAGAATTATGTGGATTAAAGTAAAGGTTGGATGCGAGAAGTGGGTCATAATAAGCGTGTATGCACCTGGAAAAGAGAGGAATGTAGAGGAGAGAGAGAGATTTTGGGAGATGTTAAGTGAATGTATAGGAGCCTTTGAACCAAGTGAGAGAGTAATTGTGGTAGGGGACCTTAATGCTAAAGTAGGAGAAACTTTTAGAGAGGGTGTGGTAGGTAAGTTTGGGGTGCCAGGTGTAAATGATAATGGGAGCCCTTTGATTGAACTTTGTATAGAAAGGGGTTTAGTTATAGGTAATACGTATTTTAAGAAAAAGAGGATAAATAAGTATACAAGATATGATGTAGGGTGAAATGACAGTAGTTTGGTGGATTATGTATTGGTAGATAAAAGACTGTTGAGTAGACTTCAGGATGTACATGTTTATAGAGGGGCCACAGATATATCAGATCACTTTCTAGTTGTAGCTACACTGAGAGTAAAAGGTAGATGGGATACAAGGAGAATAGAAGCATCAGGGAAGAAAGAGGTGAAGGTTTATAAACTAAAAGAGGAGGCAGTTAGGGTAAGATATAAAGAGCTATTGGAGGATTGATGGGCTAATGAGAGCATAAGCAATGGGGTCGAAGAGGTATGGGGTAGGTTTAAAAATGTAGTGTTAGAGTGTTCAGCAGAAGTTTGTGGTTACAGGAAAGTGGGTGTGGGAGGGAAGAGGAGCGATTGGTGGAATGATGATGTAAAGAGAGGAGTAAGGGAGAAAAAGTTAGCATATGAGAAGTTTTTACAAAGTAGAAGTGATGCAAGGAGGGAAGAGTATATGGAGAAAAAGAGAGAGGTTAAGAGAGTGGTGAAGCAATGTAAAAAGAGAGCAAATGAGAGAGTGGGTGAGATGTTATCAACAAATTTTGTTGAAAATAAGAAAAAGTTTTGGAGTGAGATTAACAAGTTAAGGAAGCCTAGAGAACAAATGGATTTGTCAGTTAAAAATAGGAGAGGAGAGTTATTAAATGGAGAGTTAGAGGTATTGGGAAGATGGAGGGAATATTTTGAGGAATTGTTAAATGTTGATGAAGATAGGGAAGCTGTGATTTCGTGTATAGGGCAAGGAGGAATAACATCTTGTAGGAGTGAGGAAGAGCCAGTTGTGAGTGTGGGGGAAGTTCGTGAGGCAGTAGGTAAAATGAAAGGGGGTAAGGCAGCCGGGATTGATGGGATAAAGATAGAAATGTTAAAAGCAGGTGGGGATATAGTTTTGGAGTGGTTGGTGTTATTATTTAATAAATGTATGGAAGAGGGTAAGGTACCTAGAGATTGGCAGAGAGCATGCATAGTTCCTTTGTATAAAGGCAAAGGGGACAAAAGAGAGTGCAAAAATTATAGGGGGATAAGTCTGTTGAGTATACCTGGTAAAGTGTATGGTAGAGTTATTATTGAAAGAATTAAGAGTAAGACGGAAAATAGGATAGCAGATGAACAAGGAGGCTTTAGGAAAGGTAGGGGTGTGTGGACCAGGTGTTTACAGTGAAACATATAAGTGAACAGTATTTAGATAAGGCTAAAGAGGTCTTTGTGGCATTTATGGATTTGGAAAAGGCATATGACAGGGTGGATAGGGAGGCAATGTGGCAGATGTTGCAAGTGTATGGTGTAGGAGGTAGGTTACTGAAAGCAGTGAAGAGTTTTTACGAGGATAGTGAGGCTCAAGTTAGAGTATGTAGGAAAGAGGGAAATTATTTCCCAGTGAAAGTAGGCCTTAGACAAGGATGTGATGTCACCGTGGTTGTTTAATATATTTATAGATGGAGTTGTAAGAGAAGTAAATGCGAGGGTCTTGGCAAGAGGCGTGGAGTTAAAAGATAAAGAATCACACATAAAGTGGGAGTTGTCACAGCTGCTCTTTGCTGATGACACTGTGCTCTTGGGAGATTCTGAAGAGAAGTTGCAGAGATTGGTGGATGAATTTGGTAGGGTATGCAAAAGAAGAAAATTAAAAGTGAATACAGGAAAGAGTAAGGTTATGAGGATAACAAAAAGATTAGGTGATGAAAGATTGGATATCAGATTGGAGGGAGAGAGTATGGAGGAGGTGAATGTATTCAGATATTTGGAAGTGGACGTGTCAGCGGATGGGTCTATGAAAGATGAGGTGAATCATAGAATTGATGAGGGGAAAAGGGTGAGCGGTGCACTTAGGAGTCTGTGGAGACGAAGAACTTTGTACTTGGAGGCAAAGAGGGGAATGTATGAGAGTATAGTTTTACCAACGCTCTTATATGGGTGTGAAGCATGGGTGATGAATGTTGCAGCGAGGAGAAGGCTGGAGGCAGTGGAGATGTCATGTCTGAGGGCAATGTGTGGTGTGAATATAATGCAGAGAATTCGTAGTTTGGAAGTTAGGAGGAGGTGCGGGATTACCAAAACTGTTGTCCAGAGGGCTGAGGAAGGGTTGTTGAGGTGGTTCGGACATGTAGAGAGAATGGAGCGAAACAGAATGACTTCAAGAGTGTATCAGTCTGTAGTGGAAGGAAGGCGGGGTAGGGGTCGGCCTAGGAAAGGTTGGAGAGAGGGGGTAAAGGAGGTTTTGTGTGCGAGGGGCTTGGACTTCCAGCAGGCATGCGTGAGCGTGTTTGATAGGAGTGAATGGAGACAAATGGTTTTTAATAATTGACGTGCTGTTGGAGTGTGAGCAAAGTAACATTTATGAAGGGGTTCAGGGAAACCGGCAGGCCGGACTTGAGTCCTGGAGATGGGAAGTACAGTGCCTGCACTCTGAAGGAGGGGTGTTAATGTTGCAGTTTAAAAACTGTAGTGTAAAGCACCCTTCTGGCAAGACAGTGATGGAGTGAATGATGGTGAAAGTTTTTCTTTTTCGGGCCACCCTGCCTTGGTGGGAATCGGCCAGTGTGATAATAAAAAAAAATATATATATATGGGTGGACGTGTCAGCAGGGAAATTGATATGCCCTTTTCTGCCTTCTGCGGCACGCCCATTCTTCACACCACCTGCAGCACGCCCATGCTTCACACCACCTGCGACACGCCCATGCTTCACACCACCTGCGTCACGCCCATGCTTCACACCACCTGCGTCACGCCCGTGCTTCACACCACCTGCGGCACGCCCATGCTTCACACCACCTGCGTCACGCCCGTGCTTCACACCACCTGCGGCACGCCCGTGCTTCACACCACCTGCGTCACGCCCGTGCTTCACACCACCTGCGTCACGCCCGTGCTTCACACCACCTGCGTCACGCCCATGCTTCACACCACCTGCGGCACGCCCGTGCTTCACACCACCTGCGCCACGCCCGTGCTTCACACCACCTGCGGCACGCCCGTGCTTCGCACCACCTGCGGCACGCCCATACTTCACACCACCTGCGCCACGCCCGTGCTTCACACCACCTGCGGCACGCCCATACTTCACACCACCTGCGGCACGCCCGTGCTTCACACCACCTGCGGCACGCCCATACTTCAAACCACCTGCGGCACGCCCGTGCTTAACACCACCTGCGGCACGCCCATACTTCACACCACCTGCGGCACGCCCATACTTCAAACCACCTGCGGCACGCCCGTGCTTCACACCACCTGCGGCACGCCCATACTTCAAACCACCTGCGGCACGCCCGTGCTTAACACCACCTGCGGCACGCCCGTGCTTCACACCACCTGCGTCACGCCCGTGCTTCACACCACCTGCATCACGCCCATACTTCACACCACCTGCGGCACGCCCGTGCTTCACACCACCTGCGTCACGCCCATACTTCACACCACCTGCGCCACGCCCATACTTCACACCACCTGCGCCACGCTCATACTTCACACCACCTGCGGCACGCCCATACTTCACACCACCTGCGGCACGCCCATACTTCACACCACCTGCGCCACACCCATACTTCACACCACCTGCGACACGCCCGTGCTTAACACCACCTGCGGCACGCCCATACTTCACACCACCTGCGCCACGCCCATACTTCACACCACCTGCGCCACGCCCATACTTCACACCACCTGCGACACGCCCGTGCTTAACACCACCTGCGGCACGCCCATACTTCACACCACCTGCGCCACGCCCATACTTCACACCACCTGCGGCACGCCCATACTTCACACCACCTGCGACACGCCCATACTTCACACCACCTGCGGCACGCCCGTGCTTCACACCACCTGCGGCACGCCCATACTTCACACCACCTGCGCCACGCCCATACTTCACACCACCTGCGCCACGCCCATACTTCACACCACCTGCGGCACGCCCATACTTCACACCACCTGCGACACGCCCATACTTCACACCACCTGCGGCACGCCCATGCTTCACACCACCTGCGGCACGCCCGTGCTTCACACCACCTGCGGCACGCCCGTGCTTCACACCACCTGCGGCACGCCCATACTTCACACCACCTGCGGCACGCCCATGCTTCACACCACCTGCGCCACGCCCATACTTCACACCACCTGCGCCACGCCCATACTTCACACCACCTGCGGCACGCCCATACTTCACACCACCTGCGGCACGCCCATACTTCACACCACCTGCGCCACGCCCATACTTCACACCACCTGCGCCACGCCCATACTTCACACCACCTGCGCCACGCCCATACTTCACACCACCTGCGGCACGCCCATACTTCACACCACCTGCGGCACGCCCATACTTCACACCACCTGCGCCACGCCCATACTTCACAACACCTGCGCCACGCCCATACTTCACACCACCTGCGCCACGCCCATACTTCACACCACCTGCGGCACGCCCATACTTCACACCACCTGCGGCACGCCCATACTTCACACCACCTGCGCCACGCCCATACTTCACACCACCTGCGCCACGCCCATACTTCACACCACCTGCGCCACGCCCATACTTCACACCACCTGCGGCACGCCCATACTTCACACCACCTGCGCCACGCCCATACTTCACACCACCTGCGACACGCCCATACTTCACACCACCTGCGCCACGCCCATACTTCACACCACCTGCGGCACGCCCATACTTCACACCACCTGCGGCACGCCCATACTTCACACCACCTGCGCCACGCCCATACTTCACACCACCTGCGCCACGCCCATACTTCACACCACCTGCGCCACGCCCATACTTCACACCACCTGCGGCACGCCCATACTTCACACCACCTGCGGCACGCCCATACTTCACACCACCTGCGCCACGCCCATACTTCACACCACCTGCGCCACGCCCATACTTCACACCACCTGCGCCACGCCCATACTTCACACCACCTGCGGCACGCCCATACTTCACACCACCTGCGGCACGCCCATACTTCACACCACCTGCGCCACGCCCATACTTCACACCACCTGCGCCACGCCCATACTTCACACCACCTGCGCCACGCCCATACTTCACACCACCTGCGGCACGCCCATACTTCACACCACCTGCGCCACGCCCATACTTCACACCACCTGCGACACGCCCATACTTCACACCACCTGCCGCACGCCCATACTTCACACCACCTGCGGCACGCCCATACTTCACACCACCTGCGGCACGCCCATACTTCACACCACCTGCGGCACGCCCATACTTCACACCACCTGCGGCACGCCCATACTTCACACCACCTGCGGCACGCCCATACTTCACACCACCTGCGGCACGCCCATACTTCACACCACCTGCGGCACGCCCATACTTCACACCACCTGCGGCACGCCCATACTTCACACCACCTGCGCCACGCCCATACTTCACACCACCTGCGCCACGCCCATACTTCACACCACCTGCGGCACGCCCATACTTCACACCACCTGCGGCACGCCCATACTTCACACCACCTGCGCCACGCCCATACTTCACACCACCTGCGCCACGCCCATACTTCACACCACCTGCGGCACGCCCATACTTCACACCACCTGCGCCACGCCCATACTTCACACCACCTGCGACACGCCCATACTTCACACCACCTGCCGCACGCCCATACTTCACACCACCTGCGGCACGCCCATACTTCACACCACCTGCGGCACGCCCATACTTCACACCACCTGCGGCACGCCCATACTTCACACCACCTGCGGCACGCCCATACTTCACACCACCTGCGGCACGCCCATACTTCACACCACCTGCGGCACGCCCATACTTCACACCACCTGCGCCACGCCCATACTTCACACCACCTGCGGCACGCCCATGCTTCACACCACCTGCGGCACGCCCATGCTTCACACCACCTGCGGCACGCCCATACTTCACACCACCTGCGGCACGCCCATACTTCACACCACTTGCAGCACGCCCATACTTCACACCACCTGCGGCACGCCCATACTTCACACCACCTGCGGCACGCCCATACTTCACACCACCTGCGCCACGCCCATACTTCACACCACCTGCGCCACGCCCATACTTCACACCACCTGCGCCACGCCCATACTTCACACCACCTGCGGCACGCCCATACTTCACACCACCTGCGGCACGCCCATACTTCACACCACCTGCGACTCCTATCACAGAGTGGGCCTTGCACCTCTCTCTGTCTGTCTGTCTCTCTCTCTCTCTATTTTGCCTCTCCCCAGGAACACCCTTGCTTCTAAATGCTTCACTTCCACAGTGGATGCATTACCTCCACTGCTAAAAGAAATGTGTAGACTTGGGTGACTGGTTCCACCTCTGGAAATGAGCAGTAGCACGCAGTGTCAACCCAAGGTATGGCCCCAAAATAGTCCCGTGTTTTCCTACTGACTGCTGGATGACAAGCCTCCAGGCCTGGCGTCCTCTCTCCCTTAATTACAAACTCATCAGGCTTATTACCAGTCACATTTCCCAATAAAAACTCCTTTTTTTTGGGCTGTGATCACGTTAAATACGTAATCTCTTGAGAGAATTTATTAAGCGATTTACCCCAGGGAAAATTATTATACTGAATTAAAATATTTGGTTTTATAAATAAGGGGCTTCAGTAAATGGAATTCTCAGTAAGTGAGCCAGTGCAAGAGCTCGAGCACATGACCAGTGCGTCTACTGAGTGGGTCATCTTTCCATCCACTTTCCTGACTGTTAAAACACTCGTCAAGCACTTGCTTAGCTGCGCCAAGCTCAGAATGGTAACATAATAATAATAATAATATATTATTATTATTATTATTATTATTATTATTATTATTATTATTATTATTATTATTATTATTATTATTATTGTTATTATTATTATTATTATTATTATTATTGTTATTATTATTATTATTATTATTATTATTATTATTATTATTTTTGTTATTATTATTATTATTATTATTATTATTGTTATTAGAAATAGTATTAGTACTAGTACTAGTAATATCGTTATTATTATTATTATTATTATTATTATTATTATTATTATTATTATTATTATTATTATTATTATTATTATTATTATTATTATTATATTCAAGATAATGTTGTGGGTAAATTGTGAATTGTTCCACCACCGGTATTGTGACTTTCAATCTTCCTGGGCAACAAATCATCAGCATTACCAGTAAGTGCCTCTGGATTTGTGTGATTTTTGTTGATAAGACCCTTAACAGTAGCAGAGGCACGATCACACGCACACAGCGCCACACTGACCTTTCTCAGTCTCAGTGAAGGTATATTTCCGTGTCAGATAGGTAAGTCAGAGGCCATTATGGTATGTGAGGTTGGGACTGCCTGGGGTCTGGGTGCTGCCTGGGATCTGGGGGCTGCCTGGGGTCTGGGGGCTGCCTGAGGTCTGGGGGCTACCTGGGGTCTGGGGCTGCCTGGGGTCTGGGGGCTGCCTGGGGTCTGGGGGCGGCCTGGGGTCTGTGGGCTGCCTGGGGTCTGGGGGCTGCCTGGGGTCTGGGGACTGCCTGGGGTCTGGGGGCTGCCTGGGGTCTGGGGGCTGCCTGGGGTCTGGGGGCTGCCTGGGGTCTGGGGGCTGCCTGGGGTCTGGGGGCTGCCTGGGGTCTGGGGGCGGCCTGGGGTCTGTGGGCTGCCTGGGGGTCTGTGCCTGGGGTCTGCTGCCTGGGGTCTGGGGGCTGCCTGGGGGTCTGGGGGCTGCCTGGGGTCTGGGGGTCTGCTGCTGGGGTCTGGGGGCTGCCTGGGGTCTGGGGGCTGCCTGGGGTCTGGGGGCTGCCTGGGGTGTGGGGGCGGCCTGGGGTCGGGGGGCTGCCTGGGGTCTGGGGGCTGCCTGGGGTCTGGGGGCTGCCTGGGGTCTGGGGGCTGCCTGGGGTCTGGGGGCTGCCTGGGGTCTGGGGGCTGCCTGGGGTCTGGGGGCTGCCTGGGGTCTGGGGGCTGCCTGGGGTCTGGGGGCTGCCTGGGGTCTGGGGGCTGCCTGGGGTCTGGGGGCTGCCTGGGGTCTGGGGGCTGCCTGGGATCTGGGGCTGCCTGGGGTCTGGGGGCTGCCTGGAGTCTCGGGGCTGCCTGGGGTCTGGGTGCTGCCTGGGGTCTGGGGGCTGCCTGGGGTCTGGGGGCTGCCTGGGGTCTGGGGGCTGCCTGGGGTCTGGGTGCTGCCTGGGGTCTGGGTGCTGCCTGGGATCTGGGGGCTGCCTGGGGTCTGGGGGCTGCCTGGGGTCTGGGGGCTGCCTGGGGTCTGGGGGCTGCCTGGGGTCTGGGGGCTGCCTGGGGTCTGGGGGCTGCCTGGGGTCTGGGGGCTGCCTGGGTTCTGGGGGCTGCCTGGGGTCTGGGGGCTGCCTGGGGTCTGGGGGCTGCCTGGGATCTGGGGCTGCCGGGGGTCGGGGGGCTGCCTGGCGTCTCGGGGCTGCCTGGGGTCTGGGTGCTGCCTGGGGTCTGGGGGCTGCGTGGGGTCTTGGGGGATGCCTGGGGTCTGGGGGCTGCCTGGGGTCTGGGTGCTGCATGGGGTCTGGGTGCTGCCTGGGGTCTGGGGGCTGCCTGGGGTCTGGGGGCTGCCTGGGGTCTGGGGGCTGCCTGGGGTCTGGGGGCTGCCTGGGGTCTGGGGGCTGCCTGGGGTCTGGGGGCTTCCTGGGGTCTGGGGGCTGCCTGGGGTCTGGGGGCTGCCTGGGGTCTGGGGGCTGCCTGGGGTCTGGGGGCTGCCTGGGGTCTGGGGGCTGCCTGGTGTCTCGGGGCGGCCTGGGGTCTGGGTGCTGCCTGGGGTCTGGGGGCTGCTTGGGGTCTTGGGGGCTGCCTGGGATCTGGGGGCTGCCTGGGGTCTGGGGGCTGCCTGGGGTCTGGGGGCTGCCTGGGGTCTGGGGGCTGCCTGGGGTCTGGGGGCTGCCTGGGGTCTGGGGGCTGCCTGGGGTCTGGGGGCGGCCTGGGGTCTGGGGGCTGCCTGGGGTCTGGGGGCTGCCTGGGGTCTGGGGGCTGCCTGGGATCTGGGGCTGCCTAGGGTCTGGGGGCTGCCTGGAGTATCGGGGCTGCCTGGGGTCTGGGTGCTGCCTGGGGTCTGGGGGCTGCCTGGGGTCTGGGGGCTGCCTGGGGTCTGGGGGCTGCCTGGGGTCTGGGTGCTGCCTGGGGTCTGGGTGCTGCCTGGGGTCTGGGGGCTGCCTGGGGTCTGGGGGCTGCCTGGGGTCTGGGGGCTGCCTGGGGTCTGGGGGCTGCCTGGGGTCTGGGGGCTTCCTGGGGTCTGGGGGCTGCCTGGGGTCTGGGGGCTGCCTGGGGTCTGGGGGCTGCCTGGGGTCTGGGGGGTGCCTGGGGTCTGGGGGCTGCCTGGGGTCTGGGGGCTTCCTGGGGTCTGGGGGCTGCCTGGGGTCTGGGGGCTGCCTGGGGTCTGGGTGCTGCCTGGGGTCTGGGGGCTGCCTGGGGTCTGGGGGCTGCCTGGGATCTGGGGCTGCCTAGGGTCTGGGGGCTGCCTGGAGTATCGGGGCTGCCTGGGGTCTGGGTGCTGCCTGGGGTCTGGGGGCTGCCTGGGGTCTGGGGGCTGCCTGGGGTCTGGGGGCTGCCTGGGGTCTGGGTGCTGCCTGGGGTCTGGGTGCTGCCTGGGGTCTGGGGGCTGCCTGGGGTCTGGGGGCTGCCTGGGGTCTGGGGGCTGCCTGGGGTCTGGGGGCTGCCTGGGGTCTGGGGGCTTCCTGGGGTCTGGGGGCTGCCTGGGGTCTGGGGGCTGCCTGGGGTCTGGGGGGTGCCTGGGGTCTGGGGGCTGCCTGGGGTCTGGGGGCTGCCTGGGGTCTGGGGGCTGCCTGGGGTCTGGGGGCTGCCTGGGGTCTGGGGGCTGCCTGGGGTCTGGGGGCTGCCTGGGGTCTGGGGGCTGCCTGGGATCTGGGGCTGCCTGGGGTCTGGGGGCTGCCTGGAGTCTCGGGGCTGCCTGGGGTCTGGGGGCTGCCTGGGGTCTAGGGGCTGCGTCTGAGAAACAAGAGAGTGTTGGCACATTACTGAGGGACTTGTTGTTGACTGGAAGGAAAAACACCAGTGATGTGAGAGACAACACTAACTTTAGAACACTAACTTTAGAACACTAACTTTACAACACTAACTTTAGAACACTAACTTTACAACACTAACTTTAGAACACTAACTTTACAACACTAACTTTAGAACACTAACTTTACAACACTAACTTTAGAACACTAACTTTACAACACTAACTTTAGAACACTAACTTTAGAACACTAACTTTAGAACACTAACTTTAGAACACTAACTTTAGAACACTAACTTTACAACACTAACTTTAGAACACTAACTTTACAACACTAACTTTACAACACTAACTTTAGAACACTAACTTTACAACACTAACTTTAGAACACTAACTTTAGAACACTAACTTTACAACACTAACTTTACAACACTAACTTTAGAACACTAACTTTAGAACACTAACTTTAGAACACTAACTTTAGAACACTAACTTATACAGAACACTAACTTTAGAACACTAACTTTAGAACACTAACTTTAGAACACTAACTTTAGTACACTAACTTTAGAACACTAACTTTAGAACACTAACTTTAGAACACTAACTTTACAACACTAACTTTAGAACACTAACTTTACAACACTAACTTTACAACACTAACTTTAGAACACTAACTTTAGAACACTAACTTTAGAACACTAACTTTAGAACACTAACTTTACAACACTAACTTTACAACACTAACTTTAGAACACTAACTTTAGAACACTAACTTTAGAACACTAACTTTAGAACACTAACTTATACAGAACACTAACTTTAGAACACTAACTTTAGAACACTAACTTTAGAACACTAACTTTAGAACACTAACTTTAGAACACTAACTTTAGAACACTAACTTATACAGAACACTAACTTTAGAACACTAACTTTAGAACACTAACTTTAGAACACTAACTTATACAGAACACTAACTTTAGAACACTAACTTTAGAACACTAACTTTAGAACACTAACTTTAGAACACTAACTTATACAGAACACTAACTTTACAACACTAACTTTAGAACACTAACTTTAGAACACTAACTTATACAGAACACTAACTTTAGAACACTAATAAAAAACACTAACTTCAGAACACTAACTTATAAAAAACACTAACTTATGAAAAGCTATCTTAAAAAAAAACTTAAACCTAATTAAAGACTAACTTATATAAACACTAACTTAAAAAAAAACTCTGACTTAAGAAAACATAACTTAAGCGTCACTAACTTAAAAAAACACTAAGTTTAAAAACACTGACCCCCAAAAATAAAAAAAACAGAACACTAACACTAACTTAAAGAGAAAAACTTAAAAAAAATCGCCATCTTAAAAACTCTAACTTAAAAAAAAAAACACCAACTTAATTTTTTTTAAGCTTTAAGTCAAAATATAACTTACAAAAACATTTATCTTCAAGTTAAAATATAACTTTAGTTTTAGGTAAGAACTTTTATCTTAAACTAATAAGCTATGAAGGGTTTTAGCGTGTGTTTGCTGGCCTGAGTGTGTGTGTGTATGTTTGGGGGGTCGCGGGGGGTCGCGGGGGGTCGCGGGGGGTCGCAGGGGGTCGCGGGGGGTCGCGGGGGGTCGCGGGGGATCGCGGGGGGTCGCGGGGGGTCGCGGGGGGTCGCGGGGGGTCGCGGGGGGTCGCGGGGGGTCGCGGGGGGTCGCGGGGGGTCGCGGGGGGTCGGGGGTTCACAGACCGGTTCAGGACACGAAGGAAAGACCGATTATGACCAATTACTTCCCACAAGTTCTGACAGTCTTTACAGAAGCTGACTTGGCAGACATTTTTTTTATCCTCCCTGGCACCGCTGCCTCCTGTCTGCTCTCCCAGGCTGTTGCTGCTAGCGCACCGACGGCAGTAACAGCCTGGTTGAACAGCTCATGCAGCAAGGTAGTCTTGGGGTATTGAACCCCCAGTCCTTGCGTTTCCACTAATAGTAGCAGTAGTGATTGTAGTAGTAGTAATAACACTACTACTATAACTACTAGTAGTAATAGTAGCAGTAATAGTGGTTGTAGTAGTAGTAATAGCACTACTGCTATAACTACTACTACTACTAGTAGTAGTAGTAGTAGTAGTAGTAGTAGTAGTAGCAGTAGCAGTAGTAGTAGTGGTTGTATTAGTAGTAGTACTAATAGTAGTAGTAACAGAGTAGTACCTAAGACTAGTTTAATTTCATCCATTATCATAATCTTTGTAAGTCTTTATTACTGTTCATTCCCATGTTTTATTACTAACCAATACTTCTCTTTATTACTAACTAACACCATCCTTTACTAGTAACTATTACCACTCTTCATAACTAACACCATCCTTTACTAGTAACTATTACCACTCTTCATAACTAACACCATCCTTTACTAGTAACTATTGCCACTCTTCATAACTAACTAACATCATCCTTTACTAGTAACTAATACCACTCTTCATAACTAACTAACACCATCCTTAACTAGTAACTAATACCCTTGTTTATTACTAACACCATCCATTACTAGGCACTAATACCCTTCTTTATTACTAACACCATCCTTTACTAGTAACTAATACCCTTCTTTATTACTAACACCATCCTTTACTAGTAACTAATACCCTTCTTTATTACTAACACCATCCTTTAATAGGCACTAATACCCTTCTTTATTACTAATACCTTCCTTCAATAGCGCCATTACCCCTTTATCATTATTGACCAATAAAATGGATTATCAGTGATCAAGTAATGAGCGGCCAGGGAGGCTGCAATCGTTGCATTTCTCACAACCTGACTGAAGCTTCTCACATATCATGGCCCATGTGGCACTCTCAATATATCTGAGTGCTGCCAATCTAATTTACACTCTCCCCGGTGCTCCAAGTGCTTCTTAATCATAGGATCCAGGATCCATCCCTTGTCAATTATCCTGTTTAATTCTTAATTACCACTGAATTTGGAAATCTATATACATACATATATATATATATATATATATATATATATATATATATATATATATATATATATATATATATGTAAATATATTTTATTTATTTATTTATATATGTGTGCGTGTGTGTGTCTGTGTATGTCTGTGTGTGTGTTTACGTGTGTTCTTGATTACATTAAAGGACCTTGAATTACATTATTATTCAATTTTTATTTTCAAGATATTATGAAAGGAAACTCCTAAAATATTATTATTTTCATATCACTTGAGAAACAAATTTACATCACTAATATTATATATTTTAAATAAACTTAGCGCAAGATTTGAGGTGCTGCTACACTTGTCTTAGTGTACTGATGGTGCTGCTACACTTGTCTTAGTGTACTGATGGTGCTGCTACACTTGTCTTAGTGTACTGATGGTGCTGCTACACTTGTCTTAGTGTACTGATGGTGCTGCTACACTTGTCTTAGTGTACTGATGGTGCTGCTACACTTGTCTTAGTGTACTGATGGTGCTGCTACACTTGTCTTAGTGTACTGATGGTGCTGCTACACTTGTCTTAGTGTACTGATGGTGCTGCTACACTTGTCTTAGTGTACTGATGGTGCTGCTACACTTGTCTTAGTGTACTGATGGTGCTGCTACACTTGTCTTAGTGTACTGATGGTGCTGCTACACTTGTCTTAGTGTACTGATGGTGCTGCTACACTTGTCTTAGTGTACTGATGGTGCTGCTACACTTGTCTTAGTGTACTGATGGTGCTGCTACACTTGTCTTAGTGTACTGATGGTGCTGCTACACTTGTCTTAGTGTACTGATGGTGCTGCTACACTTGTCTTAGTGTACTGATGGTGCTGCTACACTTGTCTTAGTGTACTGATGGTGCTGCTGCACTTGTCTTAGTGTACTGATGGTGCTGCTGCACTTGTCTTAGTGTACTGATGGTGCTGCTACACTTGTCTTAGTGTACTGATGGTGCTGCTACACTTGTCTTAGTGTACTGATGGTGCTGCTACACTTGTCTTAGTGTACTGATGGTGATGCTACACTTGTCTTAGTGTACTGATGGTGCTGCTACACTTGTGTTAGTGTACTGATGGTGCTGCTGCACTTGTCTTAGTGTACTGATGGTGCTGCTGCACATGTCTTAGTGTACTGATGGTGCTGCTACACTTGTCTTAGTGTACTGATGGTGCTGCTACACTTGTCTTAGTGTACTGATGGTGATGCTACACTTGTCTTAGTGTACTGATGGTGCTGCTACACTTGTCTTAGTGTACTGATGGTGCTGCTACACTTGTCTTAGTGTACTGATGGTGCTGCTGCACTTGTCTTAGTGTACTGATGGTGCTGCTACACTTGTCTTAGTGTACTGATGGTGCTGCTACACTTGTCTTAGTGTAATGATGGTGCTGCTACACTTGTCTTAGTGTACTGATGGTGCTGCTACACTTGTCTTAGTGTACTGATGGTGCCGCTGCACTTGTCTTAGTGTACTGATGGTGCTGCTACACTTGTCTTAGTGTACTGATGGTGCTGCTACACTTGTCTTAGTGTACTGATGGTGCTGCTGCACTTGTCTTAGTGTACTGATGGTGCTGCTACACTTGTCTTAGTGTACTGATGGTGCTGCTACACTTGTCTTAGTGTACTGATGGTGTTGCTACACTTGTCTTAGTGTACTGATGGTGCTGCTACACTTGTCTTAGTGTACTGATGGTGCTGCTACACTTGTCTTAGTGTACTGATGGTGCTGCTACACTTGTCTTAGTGTACTGATGGTGTTGCTACACTTGTCTTAGTGTACTGATGGTGCTGCTACACTTGTCTTAGTGTACTGATGGTGCTGCTACACTTGTCTTAGTGTACTGATGGTGCTGCTACACTTGTCTTAGTGTACTGATGGTGCTGCTACACTTGTCTTAGTGTACTGATGATGCTGCTACACTTGTCTTAGTGTACTGATGGTGCTGCTACACTTGTCTTAGTGTATTGATGGTGCTGCTACACTTGTCTTAGTGTACTGATGGTGCTGCTACACTTGTCTTAGTGTACTGATGGTGCTGCTACACTTGTCTTAGTGTACTGATGGTGCTGCTACACTTGTCTTAGTGTACTGATGGTGCTGCTACACTTGTCTTAGTGTACTGATGCTGCTGCTACACTTGTCTTAGTGTACTGATGGTGCTGCTACACTTGTCTTAGTGTACTGATGGTGCTGCTACACTTGTCTTAATGTACTGATGGTGCTGCTACACTTGTCTTAGTGTACTGATGATGCTGCTACACTTGTCTTAGTGTACTGATGGTGCTGCTACACTTGTCTTAGTGTACTGATAGTGCTGCTGCACTTGTCTTAGTGTACTGATGGTGCTGCTGCACTTGTCTTAGTGTACTGATGGTGCTGCTACACTTGTCTTAGTGTACTGATGGTGCTGCTGCACTTGTCTTAGTGTACTGATGGTGCTGCTACACTTGTCTTAGTGTACTGATGGTGCTGCTGCACTTGTCTTAGTGTACTGATGGTGCTGCTACACTTGTCGTAGTGTACTGATGTCGCTGCTACACTTGTCTTAGTGTACTGATGGTGCTGCTACACTTGTCTTAGTGTACTGATAGTGCTGCTACACTTGTCTTAGTGTACTGATGGTGCTGCTACACTTGTCTTAGTGTACTGATGGTGCTGCTACACTTGTCTTATTGTACTGATGGTACTGCTACACTTGTCTTAGTGTACTGATGGTGCTGCTACACTTGTCTTATTGTACTGATGGTGCTGCTACACTTGTCTTAGTGTACTGATGGTGCTGCTACACTTGTCTTAGTGTACTGATGTCGCTGCTACACTTGTCTTAGTGTACTGATGGTGCTGCTACACTTGTCTTAGTGTACTGATGGTGCTGCTACACTTGTCTTAGTGTACTGATGTCGCTGCTACACTTGTCTTAGTGTACTGATGGTGCTGCTACACTTGTCTTAGTGTACTGATGGTGCTGCTACACTTGTCTAGTGTACTGATGGTGCTGCTACACTTGTCTTATTGTACTGATGGTGCTGCTACACTTGTCTTAGTGTACTGATGGTGCTGCTACACTTGTCTTATTGTACTGATGGTGCTGCTACACTTGTCTTAGTGTACTGATGGTGCTGCTACACTTGTCTTAGTGTACTGATGGTGCTGCTACACTTGTGTTAGTGTACTGATGGTGCTGCTGCACTTGTGTTAGTGTACTGATGGTGCTGCTACATTTGTCTTAGTGTACTGATGGTGCTGCTACACTTGTCTTAGTGTACTGATAGTGCTGCTACACTTGTCTTAGTGTACTGATAGTGCTGCTGCACTTGTCTTAGTGTACTGATGGTGCTGCTGCACTTGTCTTAGTGTACTGATGGTGCTGCTACACTTGTCTTAGTGTACTGATGGTGCTGCTACATTTGTCTTAGTGTACTGATGGTGCTGCTACACTTGTCTTAGTGTACTGATGGTGCTGCTACACTTGTCTTAGTGTACTGATGGTGCTGCTGCACTTGTCTTAGTGTACTGATGGTGCTGCTACACTTGTCTTAGTGTACTGATGGTGCTGCTACACTTGTCTTAGTGTACTGATGGTGCTGCTACATTTGTCTTAGTGTACTGATAGTGCTGCTACACTTGTCTTAGTGTACTGATGGTGCTCCTACACTTGTTTTAGTGTACTGATGGTGCTGCTACACTTGTCTTATTGTACTGATGGCGCTGCTACACTTGTCTTAGTGTACTGATGATGCTGCTACACTTGTCTAAGTGTACTGATGGTGCTGCTGCACTTGTCTTAGTGTACTGATGGCGCTGCTACACCTGTGGTAGTGTACTGATGGTGCTGCTACACTTGTCTTAGTGTACTGATGATGCTGCTACACTTGTCTAAGTGTACTGATGGTGCTGCTGCACTTGTCTTAGTGTACTGATGGCGCTGCTACACTTGTCTTTGTGTACTGATAGTGCTGCTGCACTTGTCGTTGTGTACTGATGGTGCTGCTACGCTTGTCTTTGTGTACTGATGGTGCTGCTGCACTTGTCGTTGTGTACTGATGGTGCTGCTACACTTGTCTTTGTGTACTGATGGTGCTGCTACACTTGTCTTAGTGTACTGATGGTGCTGCTGCACTTGTCTTAGTGTACTGATGGTGCTGCTGCACTTGTCTTAGTGTACTGATGGTGATGCTACACTTGTGTCAGTGTACTGATGGTGCTGCTACACTTGTCTTAGTGTACTGATGGTGCTGCTACACTTGTCTTAGTGCACTGATGGTGCTGCTACACTTGTCTTAGTGTACTGATGATGCTGCTGCACTTGTCTTAGTGTACTGATGGTGCTGCTACACTTGTCTTAGTGTACTGATTGTGCTGCTACACTTGTCTTAGTGTACTGATGGTGCTGCTACACTTGTCTTAGTGTACTGATGGTGCTGCTACACTTGTCTTAGTGTACTGATGGTGCTGCTACACTTGTCTTAGTGTACTGATGGTGCTGCTACACTTGTCTTAGTGTACTGATGGTGCTGCTGCACTTGTCTTAGTATACTGATGGTGCTGCTGCACTTGTCTTAGTATACAGATGGTGCTGCTGCACTTGTCTTAGTGTACTGATGGTGCTGATACACTTGTCTTAGTGTACTGATGGTGCTGCTGCACTTGTCTTAGTATACTGATGGTGCTGCTGCACTTGTCTTAGTATACTGATGGTGCTGCTGCACTTGTCTTAGTGTACTGATGGTGCTGCTACACTTGTCTTAGTGTACTGATGATGCTGCTACACTTGTCTTAGTGTACTGATGGTGCTGCTACACTTGTCTTAGTGTACTGATGGTGCTGATACACTTGTCTTAGTGTACTGATGGTGCTGCTGCACTTGTCTTAGTGCACTGATGGTGCTGCTGCACTTGTGTTAGTGTACTGATGGTGCTGCTGCACTTGTCTTAGTGTACTAATGGTGCTGCTGCACTTGTCTTAGTGTACTGATGGTGCTGCTGCACTTGTCTTAGTATACTGATGGTGCTGCTACACTTGTCTTAGTGCACTGATGGTGCTGCTGCACTTGTCTTAGTGTACTGATGGTGCTGCTGCACTTGTCTTAGTGTACTGATGGTGCTGCTACACTTGTCTTAGTGTACTGATGGTGCTGCTGCACTTGGCTTAGTGTACTGATGATGCTGCTACACTTGTGTTAGTGTACTGATAGTGCTGCTGCACTTGTCTTAGTGTACTGATGGTGCTGCTACACTTGTGTTAGTGTACTGATAGTGCTGCTGCACTTGTCTTAGTGTACTGATGGTGCTGCTGCACTTGTCTTAGTATACTGATGGTGCTGCTACACTTGTCTTAGTGCACTGATGGTGCTGCTGCACTTGTCTTAGTGTACTGATGGTGCTGCTGCACTTGTCTTAGTGTACTGATGGTGCTGCTGCACTTGTCTTAGTGTACTGATGGTGCTGCTACACTTGTCTTAGTGTACTGATGGTGCTGCTACACTTGTCTTAGTGTACTGATGGTGCTGCTACACTTGTCTTAGTGTACTGATGGTGCTGCTACACTTGTGTTAGTGTACTGATGGTGCTGCTGCACTTGTCTTAGTGTACTGATGGTGCTGCTGCACATGTCTTAGTGTACTGATGGTGCTGCTACACTTGTCTTAGTGTACTGATGGTGCTGCTACACTTGTCTTAGTGTACTGATGGTGCTGCTACACTTGTCTTAGTGTACTGATGGTGCTGCTACACTTGTCTTAGTGTACTGATGGTGCTGCTACACTTGTCTTAGTGTACTGATGGTGCTGCTGCACTTGTCTTAGTGTACTGATGGTGCTGCTACACTTGTCTTAGTGTACTGATGGTGCTGCTACACTTGTCTTAGTGTACTGATGGTGCTGCTACACTTGTCTTAGTGTACTGATGGTGTTGCTACACTTGTCTTAGTGTACTGATGGTGCTGCTACACTTGTCTTAGTGTACTGATGGTGCTGCTACACTTGTCTTAGTGTACTGATGGTGCTGCTACACTTGTCTTAGTGTACTGATGGTGTTGCTACACTTGTCTTAGTGTACTGATGGTGCTGCTACACTTGTCTTAGTGTACTGATGGTGCTGCTACACTTGTCTTAGTGTACTGATGGTGCTGCTACACTTGTCTTAGTGTACTGATGGTGTTGCTACACTTGTCTTAGTGTACTGATGGTGCTGCTACACTTGTCTTAGTGTACTGATGGTGCTGCTACACTTGTCTTAGTGTACTGATGGTGCTGCTGCACTTGTCTTAGTGTACTGATGGTGCTGCTACACTTGTCTTAGTGTACTGATGGTGCTGCTACACTTGTCTTAGTGTACTGATGGTGCTGCTGCACTTGTCTTAGTGTACTGATAGTGCTGCTGCACTTGTCTTAGTGTACTGATGGTGCTGCTGCACTTGTCTTAGTGTACTGATGGTGCTGCTACACTTGTCTTAGTGTACTGATGGTGCTGCTACACTTGTCTTAGTGTACTGATGGTGCTGCTACACTTGTCTTAGTGTACTGATGGTGCTGCTGCACTTGTCTTAGTGTACTGATAGTGCTGCTGCACTTGTCTTAGTGTACTGATAGTGCTGCTGCACTTGTCTTAGTGTACTGATGGTGCTGCTACACTTGTCTTAGTGTACTGATGGTGCTGCTGCACTTGTCTTAGTGTACTGATGGTGCTGCTACACTTGTCTTAGTGTACTGATGGTGCTGCTACACTTGTCTTAGTGTACTGATGGTGCTGCTACACTTGTCTTAGTGTACTGATGGTGCTGCTACACTTGTCTTAGTGTACTGATGGTGCCGCTGCACTTGTCTTAGTGTACTGATGGTGCTGCTACACTTGTCTTAGTGTACTGATGGTGCTGCTACACTTGTCTTAGTGTACTGATGGTGCTGCTGCACTTGTCTTAGTGTACTGATGGTGCTGCTACACTTGTCTTAGTGTACTGATGGTGCTGCTACACTTGTCTTAGTGTACTGATGGTGTTGCTACACTTGTCTTAGTGTACTGATGGTGCTGCTACACTTGTCTTAGTGTACTGATGGTGCTGCTACACTTGTCTTAGTGTACTGATGGTGCTGCTACACTTGTCTTAGTGTACTGATGGTGTTGCTACACTTGTCTTAGTGTTCTGATGGTGCTGCTACACTTGTCTTAGTGTACTGATGGTGCTGCTACACTTGTCTTAGTGTACTGATGGTGCTGCTACACTTGTCTTAGTGTACTGATGGTGCTGCTACACTTGTCTTAGTGTACTGATGATGCTGCTACACTTGTCTTAGTGTACTGATGGTGCTGCTACACTTGTCTTAGTGTATTGATGGTGCTGCTACACTTGTCTTAGTGTACTGATGGTGCTGCTACACTTGTCTTAGTGTACTGATGGTGCTGCTACACTTGTCTTAGTGTACTGATGGTGCTGCTACACTTGTCTTAGTGTACTGATGGTGCTGCTACACTTGTCTTAGTGTACTGATGATGCTGCTACACTTGTCTTAGTGTACTGATGGTGCTGCTACACTTGTCTTAGTGTACTGATGGTGCTGCTACACTTGTCTTAGTGTACTGATGGTGCTGCTACACTTGTCTTAGTGTACTGATGATGCTGCTACACTTGTCTTAGTGTACTGATGGTGCTGCTACACTTGTCTTAGTGTACTGATAGTGCTGCTGCACTTGTCTTAGTGTACTGATGGTGCTGCTGCACTTGTCTTAGTGTACTGATGGTGCTGCTACACTTGTCTTAGTGTACTGATGGTGCTGCTGCACTTGTCTTAGTGTACTGATGGTGCTGCTACACTTGTCTTAGTGTACTGATGGTGCTGCTGCACTTGTCTTAGTGTACTGATGGTGCTGCTACACTTGTCGTAGTGTACTGATGTCGCTGCTACACTTGTCTTAGTGTACTGATGGTGCTGCTACACTTGTCTTAGTGTACTGATAGTGCTGCTACACTTGTCTTAGTGTACTGATGGTGCTGCTACACTTGTCTTAGTGTACTGATGGTGCTGCTACACTTGTCTTATTGTACTGATTGTACTGCTACACTTGTCTTAGTGTACTGATGGTGCTGCTACACTTGTCTTATTGTACTGATGGTGCTGCTACACTTGTCTTAGTGTACTGATGGTGCTGCTACACTTGTCTTAGTGTACTGATGTCGCTGCTACACTTGTCTTAGTGTACTGATGGTGCTGCTACACTTGTCTTAGTGTACTGATGGTGCTGCTACACTTGTCTTAGTGTACTGATGTCGCTGCTACACTTGTCTTAGTGTACTGATGGTGCTGCTACACTTGTCTTAGTGTACTGATGTCGCTGCTACACTTGTCTTAGTGTACTGATGGTGCTGCTACACTTGTCTTAGTGTACTGATGGTGCTGCTACACTTGTCTAGTGTACTGATGGTGCTGCTACACTTGTCTTATTGTACTGATGGTGCTGCTACACTTGTCTTAGTGTACTGATGGTGCTGCTACACTTGTCTTATTGTACTGATGGTGCTGCTACACTTGTCTTAGTGTACTGATGGTGCTGCTACACTTGTCTTAGTGTACTGATGGTGCTGCTACACTTGTCTTAGTGTACTGATGGTGTTGCTACACTTGTCTTAGTGTACTGATGGTGCTGCTACACTTGTCTTAGTGTACTGATGGTGCTGCTACACTTGTCTTAGTGTACTGATGGTGCTGCTACACTTGTCTTAGTGTACTGATGGTGTTGCTACACTTGTCTTAGTGTACTGATGGTGCTGCTACACTTGTCTTAGTGTACTGATGGTGCTGCTACACTTGTCTTAGTGAACTGATGGTGCTGCTACACTTGTCTTAGTGTACTGATGGTGTTGCTACACTTGTCTTAGTGTACTGATGGTGCTGCTACACTTGTCTTAGTGTACTGATGGTGCTGCTACACTTGTCTTAGTGTACTGATGGTGCTGCTGCACTTGTCTTAGTGTACTGATGGTGCTGCTACACTTGTCTTAGTGTACTGATGGTGCTGCTACACTTGTCTTAGTGTACTGATGGTGCTGCTACACTTGTCTTAGTGTACTGATGGTGCTGCTGCACTTGTCTTAGTGTACTGATAGTGCTGCTGCACTTGTCTTAGTGTACTGATGGTGCTGCTGCACTTGTCTTAGTGTACTGATGGTGCTGCTACACTTGTCTTAGTGTACTGATGGTGCTGCTACACTTGTCTTAGTGTACTGATGGTGCTGCTACACTTGTCTTAGTGTACTGATGGTGCTGCTGCACTTGTCTTAGTGTACTGATAGTGCTGCTGCACTTGTCTTAGTGTACTGATAGTGCTGCTGCACTTGTCTTAGTGTACTGATGGTGCTGCTACACTTGTCTTAGTGTACTGATGGTGCTGCTGCACTTGTCTTAGTGTACTGATGGTGCTGCTACACTTGTCTTAGTGTACTGATGGTGCTGCTACACTTGTCTTAGTGTACTGATGGTGCTGCTACACTTGTCTTAGTGTACTGATGGTGCTGCTACACTTGTCTTAGTGTACTGATGGTGCCGCTGCACTTGTCTTAGTGTACTGATGGTGCTGCTACACTTGTCTTAGTGTACTGATGGTGCTGCTACACTTGTCTTAGTGTACTGATGGTGCTGCTGCACTTGTCTTAGTGTACTGATGGTGCTGCTACACTTGTCTTAGTGTACTGATGGTGCTGCTACACTTGTCTTAGTGTACTGATGGTGTTGCTACACTTGTCTTAGTGTACTGATGGTGCTGCTACACTTGTCTTAGTGTACTGATGGTGCTGCTACACTTGTCTTAGTGTACTGATGGTGCTGCTACACTTGTCTTAGTGTACTGATGGTGTTGCTACACTTGTCTTAGTGTACTGATGGTGCTGCTACACTTGTCTTAGTGTACTGATGGTGCTGCTACACTTGTCTTAGTGTACTGATGGTGCTGCTACACTTGTCTTAGTGTACTGATGGTGCTGCTACACTTGTCTTAGTGTACTGATGATGCTGCTACACTTGTCTTAGTGTACTGATGGTGCTGCTACACTTGTCTTAGTGTATTGATGGTGCTGCTACACTTGTCTTAGTGTACTGATGGTGCTGCTACACTTGTCTTAGTGTACTGATGGTGCTGCTACACTTGTCTTAGTGTACTGATGGTGCTGCTACACTTGTCTTAGTGTACTGATGGTGCTGCTACACTTGTCTTAGTGTACTGATGATGCTGCTACACTTGTCTTAGTGTACTGATGGTGCTGCTACACTTGTCTTAGTGTACTGATGGTGCTGCTACACTTGTCTTAGTGTACTGATGGTGCTGCTACACTTGTCTTAGTGTACTGATGATGCTGCTACACTTGTCTTAGTGTACTGATGGTGCTGCTACACTTGTCTTAGTGTACTGATAGTGCTGCTGCACTTGTCTTAGTGTACTGATGGTGCTGCTGCACTTGTCTTAGTGTACTGATGGTGCTGCTACACTTGTCTTAGTGTACTGATGGTGCTGCTGCACTTGTCTTAGTGTACTGATGGTGCTGCTACACTTGTCTTAGTGTACTGATGGTGCTGCTGCACTTGTCTTAGTGTACTGATGGTGCTGCTACACTTGTCGTAGTGTACTGATGTCGCTGCTACACTTGTCTTAGTGTACTGATGGTGCTGCTACACTTGTCTTAGTGTACTGATAGTGCTGCTACACTTGTCTTAGTGTACTGATGGTGCTGCTACACTTGTCTTAGTGTACTGATGGTGCTGCTACACTTGTCTTATTGTACTGATGGTACTGCTACACTTGTCTTAGTGTACTGATGGTGCTGCTACACTTGTCTTATTGTACTGATGGTGCTGCTACACTTGTCTTAGTGTACTGATGGTGCTGCTACACTTGTCTTAGTGTACTGATGTCGCTGCTACACTTGTCTTAGTGTACTGATGGTGCTGCTACACTTGTCTTAGTGTACTGATGGTGCTGCTACACTTGTCTTAGTGTACTGATGTCGCTGCTACACTTGTCTTAGTGTACTGATGGTGCTGCTACACTTGTCTTAGTGTACTGATGTCGCTGCTACACTTGTCTTAGTGTACTGATGGTGCTGCTACACTTGTCTTAGTGTACTGATGGTGCTGCTACACTTGTCTAGTGTACTGATGGTGCTGCTACACTTGTCTTATTGTACTGATGGTGCTGCTACACTTGTCTTAGTGTACTGATGGTGCTGCTACACTTGTCTTATTGTACTGATGGTGCTGCTACACTTGTCTTAGTGTACTGATGGTGCTGCTACACTTGTCTTAGTGTACTGATGGTGCTGCTACACTTGTGTTAGTGTACTGATGGTGCTGCTGCACTTGTGTTAGTGTACTGATGGTGCTGCTACATTTGTCTTAGTGTACTGATGGTGCTGCTACACTTGTCTTAGTGTACTGATAGTGCTGCTACACTTGTCTTAGTGTACTGATAGTGCTGCTGCACTTGTCTTAGTGTACTGATGGTGCTGCTGCACTTGTCTTAGTGTACTGATGGTGCTGCTACACTTGTCTTAGTGTACTGATGGTGCTGCTACATTTGTCTTAGTGTACTGATGGTGCTGCTACACTTGTCTTAGTGTACTGATGGTGCTGCTACACTTGTCTTAGTGTACTGATGGTGCTGCTGCACTTGTCTTAGTGTACTGATGGTGCTGCTACACTTGTCTTAGTGTACTGATGGTGCTGCTACACTTGTCTTAGTGTACTGATGGTGCTGCTACATTTGTCTTAGTGTACTGATAGTGCTGCTACACTTGTCTTAGTGTACTGATGGTGCTCCTACACTTGTTTTAGTGTACTGATGGTGCTGCTACACTTGTCTTATTGTACTGATGGCGCTGCTACACTTGTCTTAGTGTACTGATGATGCTGCTACACTTGTCTAAGTGTACTGATGGTGCTGCTGCACTTGTCTTAGTGTACTGATGGCGCTGCTACACCTGTGGTAGTGTACTGATGGTGCTGCTACACTTGTCTTAGTGTACTGATGATGCTGCTACACTTGTCTAAGTGTACTGATGGTGCTGCTGCACTTGTCTTAGTGTACTGATGGCGCTGCTACACTTGTCTTTGTGTACTGATAGTGCTGCTGCACTTGTCGTTGTGTACTGATGGTGCTGCTACGCTTGTCTTTGTGTACTGATGGTGCTGCTGCACTTGTCGTTGTGTACTGATGGTGCTGCTACACTTGTCTTTGTGTACTGATGGTGCTGCTACACTTGTCTTAGTGTACTGATGGTGCTGCTGCACTTGTCTTAGTGTACTGATGGTGCTGCTGCACTTGTCTTAGTGTACTGATGGTGATGCTACACTTGTGTCAGTGTACTGATGGTGCTGCTACACTTGTCTTAGTGTACTGATGGTGCTGCTACACTTGTCTTAGTGTACTGATGGTGCTGCTACACTTGTCTTAGTGTACTGATGATGCTGCTGCACTTGTCTTAGTGTACTGATGGTGCTGCTACACTTGTCTTAGTGTACTGATTGTGCTGCTACACTTGTCTTAGTGTACTGATGGTGCTGCTACACTTGTCTTAGTGTACTGATGGTGCTGCTACACTTGTCTTAGTGTACTGATGGTGCTGCTACACTTGTCTTAGTGTACTGATGGTGCTGCTACACTTGTCTTAGTGTACTGATGGTGCTGCTGCACTTGTCTTAGTATACTGATGGTGCTGCTGCACTTGTCTTAGTATACAGATGGTGCTGCTGCACTTGTCTTAGTGTACTGATGGTGCTGCTACACTTGTCTTAGTGTACTGATGGTGCTGCTGCACTTGTCTTAGTATACTGATGGTGCTGCTGCACTTGTCTTAGTATACTGATGGTGCTGCTGCACTTGTCTTAGTGTACTGATGGTGCTGCTACACTTGTCTTAGTGTACTGATGATGCTGCTACACTTGTCTTAGTGTACTGATGGTGCTTCTACACTTGTCTTAGTGTACTGATGGTGCTGATACACTTGTCTTAGTGTACTGATGGTGCTGCTGCACTTGTCTTAGTGCACTGATGGTGCTGCTGCACTTGTGTTAGTGTACTGATGGTGCTGCTGCACTTGTCTTAGTGTACTGATGGTGCTGCTGCACTTGTCTTAGTGTACTGATGGTGCTGCTGCACTTGTCTTAGTATACTGATGGTGCTGCTACACTTGTCTTAGTGCACTGATGGTGCTGCTGCACTTGTCTTAGTGTACTGATGGTGCTGCTGCACTTGTCTTAGTGTACTGATGGTGCTGCTACACTTGTCTTAGTGTACTGATGGTGCTGCTGCACTTGGCTTAGTGTACTGATGATGCTGCTACACTTGTGTTAGTGTACTGATAGTGCTGCTGCACTTGTCTTAGTGTACTGATGGTGCTGCTACACTTGTGTTAGTGTACTGATAGTGCTGCTGCACTTGTCTTAGTGTACTGATGGTGCTGCTGCACTTGTCTTAGTATACTGATGGTGCTGCTACACTTGTCTTAGTGCACTGATGGTGCTGCTGCACTTGTCTTAGTGTACTGATGGTGCTGCTGCACTTGTCTTAGTGTACTGATGGTGCTGCTGCACTTGTCTTAGTGTACTGATGGTGCTGCTACACTTGTCTTAGTGTACTGATGGTGCTGCTGCACTTGGCTTAGTGTACTGATGATGCTGCTACACTTGTGTTAGTATTACAACCTAGGATTTCAAATGGCCTGTTATCCCAGGTGTAATGGGAGCAAATAAACACAGTAGAAAAAGTTTAGACTTATATTATCCTTCACCAATTATAACAGCAATATGTACACTATGTACAGTGATAAATATAGTGCACTCCACGGTAAGCAAGGCAGAAATAGAAGCCACAAGATAGCAGACCGTGCTTCAACCAGCTCTAGAGTGGGAATGACAAGGGCAGACAGGAGAGCGGTATCCACATAACCTCTGCGATTGTCAATCCCACCTTCTTATTGGCTAGAACCTGGTCACTAGTTGAACGATGGGGCCCCATCATCAACTCTTAGCAACCTGGTTCGCTGGTTGGGGGAGATAGCCTGTAAATGAGGGTGTGTCCATGCGCCGAATAAAGGTTACGTACTCTTTGCATGCCACAGTTAGTGTACTGATAGTGCTGCTGCACTTGTCTTAGTGTACTGATGGTGCTGCTACACTTGTGTTAGTGTACTGATAGTGCTGCTGCACTTGTCTTAGTGTACTGATGATGCTGCTACACTTGTGTTAGTGTACTGATAGTGCTGCTGCACTTGTCTTAGTGTACTGATGGTGCTGCTACACTTGTGTTAGTGTACTGATAGTGCTGCTGCACTTGTCTTAGTGTACTGATGATGCTGCTACACTTGTGTTAGTGTACTGATAGTGCTGCTGCACTTGTCTTAGTGTACTGATGGTGCTGCTACACTTGTGTTAGTGTACTGATAGTGCTGCTGCACTTGTCTTAGTGTACTGATGGTGCTGCTGCACTTGTCTTAGTGTACTGATGGTGCTCCATCTTGCTTGGTGCTGCTACACTTGTCTCATCCGTCCTCACTTCCCTCAAGCTTACATCTTGCTTCCATCATCCAACTGTTTAGTGCTGAAAATGTCTGTAAAATAGTCAACTAAATGATTCTTAGAACGACTCCTCCGACTCTGGTGAATTTCTCGCCTTCTTGGACACCGACTCAGACTCCGACGATGAGTTTTCAAACTCATCCTTGGATAGAGAAAACAACGCCTGCTCCTCTTCTAATGAGTATGGTGGACTGGCCGAAGATCCATCCGGTGGATTGGACAAAAATCCATTCATTCAAAACTATCTCGTACAAATCGACGGGTCTATACTTGAACAAGGTTCACAGAATACTGAAGAAATATTAAGAAGGAGTAGCGAGTGCATAGACGTTTCATGTGATACAGTTAAATGTCTGGACAAATCTCATCCAGTCGAGGGCGTAGATGATTACGAATTCCAAGAACTGGACAATGGACCAGCTGGTACAGCTGCAGACATTACAATTTATTAATAAAGCTGCAACTGAAGAACTGACGAGTGTTAACCAGAAAACTCAGTTAACATTTCGGTCACAAATAAACAAGATATCTTTCAAAAACAAAGTCATAATTTTAAATAACCTAGACAACCACACAGTTACTACAGAAGACGAAGATCTAAACAGCAGTGTTCTTGTGCACGTAACAAGAACACAAAAATATCAGCACTCTCTTGATGCTGATAACAAAATGAAAGAAATCAAGAAAATCTACGAGCAAGAGAAACTAGATAAAAAGCGGCATACGAGTCAGGTGACTGAGTATCGTTATCGTCATCAAAAATACCGAGAAAAGGCAAAAAAAATACCTCAAAGAGACCATCCTCCAAAATAAAAAAAATTGCGACCCTTACAGAAGAGGTTGAATCTCAGCGTCGGGAGTCTCAGGGTTTACAGGATGCAATTAATAAAATTAATACAGTAACGGTCGAGCTTCGACGAAAGTCTCCAGCATCCACTACCATTCTAGACGTGAACACAGAAAAGAAAAAACACAGTCAGGAAATAAACAGCAACAGTCTTTGGTCCGTATCTCGCTCTCCTACGACAGATACTGAAGAAAGATGTAGCAGCAGAGTTCAGTCTCAAGGAGGATTTGGAAGACTTCATGATCGTATACAACGTGTGTTAAATAACAAAAACGATAACTGACATCCAGTACCATGGTTCTGGAGGTGAGAGACCCACTGGCAGTAGCATGGTTCTGGAGGTGAGAGACCCACTGGCAGTAGCATGGTTCTGGAGGTGAGAGACCCACTGGCAGTAGCATGGTTCTGGAGGTGAGAGACCCACTGGCAGTACCATGGTTCTGGAGGTGAGAGACCCACTGGCAGTACCATGGTTCTGGAGGTGAGAGACCCACTGGCAGTACCATGGTTCTGGAGGTGAGAGACCCACTGGCAGTACCATGGTTCTGGAGGTGAGAGACCCACTGGCAGTAGCATGGTTCTGGAGGTGAGAGACCCACTGGCAGTACCATGGTTCTGGAGGTGAGAGACCCACTGGCAGTAGCATGGTTCTGGAGGTGAGAGACCCACTGGCAGTACAATGGTTCTGGAGGTGAGAGACCCACTGGCAGCACCATGGTTCTAAAGGTGAGAGACCAACTGGCAGTACCATGGTTCTGGAGGTGAGAGACCCACTGGCAGTACCATGGTTCTAAAGGTGAGAGACCAACTGGCAGTACCATGGTTCTGGAGGTGAGAGATCCACTGGCAGTACCATGGTTCTGGAGGTGAGAGACCCACTGGCAGTACCATGGTTCTGGAGGTGAAGGACCCACTGGCAGCACCATGGTTCTGGAGGTGAGAGACCCACTGGCAGTACCATGGTTCTGGAGGTGAAGGACCCACTGGCAGCACCATGGTTCTGGAGGTGAGAGACCCACTGGCAGTACCATGGTTCTCGAGGTGAGAGACCCACTGCCAGCACCATGGTTCTGGAGGTGAGAGACCCACTGGCAGTACCATGGTTCTGGAGGTGAGAGACCCACTGGCAGTACCATGGTTCTGGAGGTGAGAGTCCCACTGGCAGTACCATGGTCCTGGAGGTGAGAGACCCACTGGCAGCACCATGGTTCTGGAGGTGAGAGACCCATTGGCAGTACCATTGTTCTGGAGGTGAGAGACCCACTGGCAGCACCATGGTTCTGGAGGTGAGAGACCCACTGGCAGTACCATTGTTCTGGAGGTGAGAGACCCACTGGCAGCACCATGGTTCTGGAGGTGAGAGACCCACTGGCAGTACCATGGTTCTGGAGGTGAGAGACCCACTGGCAGCACCATGGTTCTGGAGGTGAGAGACCCACTGGCAGTACCATTGCTCTAGAGGTGAGAGACCCACTGGCAGCACCATGGTTCTGGAGGTGAGAGACCCACTGGCAGTACCATGGTTCTGGAGGTGAGAGACCCAGTGGCAGTACCATGGTTCTGGAGGTGAGAGACTCACTGGCAGTACCATGGTTCTGGAGGTGAGAGACCCACGGGCAGTACCATGGTTCTGGAGGTGAGAGACACACTGGCAGTACCATTGTTCTGGAGGTGAGAGACCCACTGGCAGCACCATGGTTCTGGAGGTGAGAGACCCACTGGCAGTACCATGGTTCTGGAGGTGAGAGACCCAGTGGCAGTACCATGGTTCTGGAGGTGAGAGACCCACTGGCAGTACCATGGTTCTGGAGGTGAGAGACCCACGGGCAGTACCATGGTTCTGGAGGTGAGAGACCCACTGGCAGTACCATTGTTCTGGAGGTGAGAGACCCACTGGCAGTACCATGGTTCTGGAGGTGAGAGACCCACTGGCAGTACCATGGTTCTGGAGGTGAGAGACCCACTGGCAGTACCATGGTTCTGGAGGTGAGAAACCCACTGGCAGTACCATGGTTCTGGAGGTGAGAGACCCACGGGCAGTACCATGGTTCTGGAGGTGAGAGACCCACTGGCAGTACCATTGTTCTGGAGGTGAGAGACCCACTGGCAGCACCATGGTTCTGGAGGTGAGAGACCAACTGGCAGTACCATGGTTCTGGAGGTGAGAGACCCAGTGGCAGTACCATGGTTCTGGAGGTGAGAGACCCACTGGCAGTACCATGGTTCTGGAGGTGAGAGACCCACGGGCAGTACCATGGTTCTGGAGGTGAGAGACCCACTGGCAGTACCATTGTTCTGGAGGTGAGAGACCCACTGGCAGTACCATGGTTCTGGAGGTGAGAGACCCACTGGCAGTACCATGGTTCTGGAGGTGAGAGACCCACTGGCAGTACCATGGTTCTGGAGGTGAGAGACCCACTGGCAGTGTACCATGGTTCTGGAGGTGAGAGACCCACTGGCAGTACCATGGTTCTGGAGGTGAAGGACCCACTGGCAGCACCATTGTTCTGATGGTGAGAGACCCACTGGCAGTACCATGGTTCTGGAGGAGAAAGACCCACTGGCAGTACCATGGTTCAGGAGGTGAGAGACCCACTGGCAGTACCATGGTTCTGGAGGTGAAGGACCCACTGGCAGCACCATGGTTCTGAAGGTGAGAGACCCATTGGCAGTACCATGGTTCTGGAGGAGAAAGACCCACTGGCAGTACCATGGTTCTGGAGGAGAAAGACCAACTGGCAGTACCATGGATCTGGAGGTGAAGGACCCACTGGCAGTACCATGGTTCTGGAGGTGAGAGATCCACTGGCAGCACCATGGTTCTGGAGGTGAAAGGCCCACTGGCAGTACCAAGGTTCTGGAGGTGAGAGACTCACTGGCAGTACCATGGTTCTGGAGGTGAGAGACCACTGGCAGCACCATGGTTCTGGAGGAGCAAGATCCACTGGCAGTACCATGGTTCTGGAGGTGAGAGACCAACTGGCAGCACCATGCTTCTGGAGGTTAGAGACCCACTGGCAGCACCATGGTTCTGGAGGAGAAAGACCCACTGGCAGTACCATGGTTCTGGAGGTGAGAGACCCACTGGCAGCGCAATGGTTCTGGAGGTGAAGGACCCACTGGCAGTACCATGGTTCTGGAGGTGAGAGACCCACTGGCAGCACCATGGTTCTGGAGGTGAAAGACCCACTGGCAGTACCATGGTTCTGGAGGTGAGAGACCCACTGGCAGCACCATGGTTCTGGAGCTAAGAGACCCACTGGCAGCACCATGGTTCTGGAGGTGAGAGACCCACTGGTAGCACCATGGTTCTGGAGGTGAGAGGCCCACTGGCACTACCATGGTTCTGGAGGTGAGAAACCCACTGGCAGCACCATGGTTCTGGAGGTGAGAAACCCACTGGCAGCACCATGGTTCTGGAGGTGAGAGACCCACTGGAAGTACCATGGTTCTGGAGGTGAGAGACCCACTGACAGTACCATGGTTCTGGAGGTGAGAGACCCACTGGCAGTACCATGGTTCTGGAGGTGAGATATCCACTGGCAGTACCATTATTCTGGAGGTGAGAGACCCACTGGCAGTACCATGGTTCTGGAGGTGAGAGACCCACTGGCAGTACCATGGTTCTGGAGGTGAGAGACCCACTGGCAGCACCATGGTTCTGGAGGTGAGAGACCCACTGGCAGTACCATTGTTCTGCAGGTGAGAGACCCACTGGCAGTACCATGGTTCTGGAGGTGAGAGACCCACTGGCAGTACCATGGTTCTGGAGGTGAGAGACCCACTGGCAGTACCATTGTTCTGGAGGTGAGAGACCCACTGGCAGCACCATGGTTCTGGAGGTGAGAGACCCACTGGCAGCACCATGGTTCTGGAGGTTAGAGACCCACTGGCAGTACCATTGTTCTGGAGGTGAGAGACCCACTGGCAGCACCATGGTTCTGGAGGTGAGAGACCCACTGGCAGCACCATGGTTCTGGAGGTGAGAGACCCACTGGCAGTACCATGGTTCTGGAGGTGAGAGACCCACTGGCAGTACCATGGTTCTGGAGGTGAGAGACCACTGGCAGCACCATGGTTCAGGAGGAGAAAGATCCACTGGCAGTACCATGGTTCTGGAGGTGAGAGACCAACTGGCAGCACCATGCTTCTGGAGGTTAGAGACCCAATGGCAGCACCATGGTTCTGGAGGAGAAAGACCCACTGGCAGTACCATGGTTCTGGAGGTGAGAGACCCACTGGCAGCGCCATTGGTTCTGGAGGTGAAAGACCCACTGGCATTACCATGGTTCTGGAGGTGAGAGACCCACTGGCAGCACCATGGTCCTGGAGGTGAAAGACCCACTGGCAGTACCATGGTTCTGGAGGTGAGAGACCCACTGGCAGCACCATGGTTCTGGAGGTGAGAGACCCACTGGCAGCACAATGGTTCTGGAGCTGAGAGACCCACTGGCAGCACCATGGTTCTGGAGATGAGAGACCCACTTGCAGCACCATGGTTCTGGAGGTGAGAGACCACCTGGCAGTACCATGGTTCTGGAGGTGAAAAACCCACTGTCAGCACCATGGTTCTGGAGGTGAGAGACCCACTGGCAGCACCATGGTTCTGGAGGTGAGAGACCCACTGGCAGTACCATGGTTCTGGAGGTGAGAGACCCACTGGCAGTACCATGGTTCTGGAGGTGAGAGACCCACTGGCAGTACCATGGTTCTGGAGGTGAGAGACCCACTGGCAGTACCATGGTTCTGGAGGTGAGAGACCCACTGGCAGTGTACCATGGTTCTGGAGGTGAGAGACCCACTGGCAGTACCATGGTTCTGGAGGTGAAGGACCCACTGGCAGCACCATTGTTCTGATGGTGAGAGACCCACTGGCAGTACCATGGTTCTGGAGGAGAAAGACCCACTGGCAGTACCATGGTTCAGGAGGTGAGAGACCCACTGGCAGTACCATGGTTCTGGAGGTGAAGGACCCACTGGCAGCACCATGGTTCTGAAGGTGAGAGACCCATTGGCAGTACCATGGTTCTGGAGGAGAAAGACCCACTGGCAGTACCATGGTTCTGGAGGAGAAAGGCCAACTGGCAGTACCATGGATCTGGAGGTGAAGGACCCACTGGCAGCACCATGGTTCTGGAGGTGAGAGATCCACTGGCAGCACCATGGTTCTGGAGGTGAAAGGCCCACTGGCAGTACCAAGGTTCTGGAGGTGAGAGACTCACTGGCAGTACCATGGTTCTGGAGGTGAGAGACCCACTGGCAGTAGCATGGTTCTGGAGGTGAGAGACCCACTGGCAGTAGCATGGTTCTGGAGGTGAGAGACCCACTGGCAGTACCATGGTTCTGGAGGTGAGAGACCCACTGGCAGCACCATGGTTCTGGAGGTGAGAGACCCACTGGCAGTAGCATGGTTCTGGAGGTGAGAAATGGCAGTACCATGGTTCTGGAGGTGAGAGACCCACTGGCAGTAGCATGGTTCTGGAGGTGAGAGACCCACTGACAGTACCATGGTACTGGAGGTGAGAGACCCACTGGCAGAACCATGGTTCTGGAGGTCAGAGACCCACTGGCAGTACCATGGTTCTGGAGGTGAGAGACCCACTGGCAGCACCATGGTTCTGGAGGTGAGAGACCCACTGGCAGTACCATGGTTCTGGAGGTGAGAGACCCACTGGCAGTACCATGGTTCTGGAGGTGAGAGACCCACTGGTAGTACCATGGTTCTGGAGGTGAAGGACCCACTGGCAGGACCATGGTTCTGGAGGTGATAGACCCACTGGCAGCACCATGGTTCTGGAGGTGAAAGACCCACTGGCAGTACCATGGTTCTGGAGGTGAGAGACCCACTGGCAGCACCATGGTTCTGGAGGTGAGAGACCCACTGGCAGCACCATGGTTCTGGAGGTGAGAGACCCACTGGTAGCACCATGGTTCTGGAGGTGAGAGGGCCCACTGGCACTACCATGGTTCTGGAGGTGAGAAACCCACTGGCAACACCATGGTTCTGGAGGTGAGAGACCCACTGGCAGCACCATGGTTCTAGAGGTGAGAGACCCACTGGAAGTACCATGGTTCTGGAGGTGAGAGACCCACTGGTAGTAGCATGTACCACTGGTACCATGGTTCTGGAGGTGAGAGACCCACTGGCAGTACCATGGTTCTGGAGGTGAGAGACCTACTGGCAGTACCATGGTTCTGGAGGTGAGAGACCCACTGGCAGCACCATGGTTCTGGAGGTGAGAGACCCACTGGCAGTAGCATGGTTCTGGAGGTGAGAGACCCACTGGCAGTAGCATGGTTCTGGAGGTGAGAGACCCACTTGCAGTACCATGGTTCTGGAGGTGAGAGACCCATTGGCAGCACCATGGTTCTGGAGGTGAGAGACCCACTGGCAGTACCATTGTTCTGCAGGTGAGAGACCCACTGGCAGTACCATGGTTCTGGAGGTGAGAGACCCACTGGCAGTACCATGGTTCTGGAGGTGAGAGACCCACTGGCAGTACCATTGTTCTGGAGGTGAGAGACCCACTGGCAGCACCATGGTTCTGGAGGTGAGAGACCCACTGGCATCACCATGGTTCTGGAGGTTAGAGACCCACTGGCAGTACCATTGTTCTGGAGGTGAGAGACCCACTGGCAGCACCATGGTTCTGGAGGTGAGAGACCCACTGGCAGCACCATGGTTCTGGAGGTGAGAGACCCACTGGCAGTACCATGGTTCTGGAGGTGAGAGACCCACTGGCAGTACCATGGTTCTGGAGGTGAGAGACCACTGGCAGCACCATGGTTCAGGAGGAGAAAGATCCACTGGCAGTACCATGGTTCTGGAGGTGAGAGACCAACTGGCAGCACCATGCTTCTGGAGGTTAGAGACCCAATGGCAGCACCATGGTTCTGGAGGAGAAAGACCCACTGGCAGTACCATGGTTCTGGAGGTGAGAGACCCACTGGCAGCGCCATGGTTCTGGAGGTGAAAGACCCACTGGCATTACCATGGTTCTGGAGGTGAGAGACCCACTGGCAGCACCATGGTCCTGGAGGTGAAAGACCCACTGGCAGTACCATGGTTCTGGAGGTGAGAGACCCACTGGCAGCACCATGGTTCTGGAGGTGAGAGACCCACTGGCAGCACAATGGTTCTGGAGCTGAGAGACCCACTGGCAGCACCATGGTTCTGGAGATGAGAGACCCACTTGCAGCACCATGGTTCTGGAGGTGAGAGACCACCTGGCAGTACCATGGTTCTGGAGGTGAAAAACCCACTGTCAGCACCATGGTTCTGGAGGTGAGAGACCCACTGGCAGCACCATGGTTCTGGAGGTGAGAGACCCACTGGCAGTACCATGGTTCTGGAGGTGAGAGACCCACTGGCAGTACCATGGTTCTGGAGGTGAGAGACCCACTGGCAGTACCATGGTTCTGGAGGTGAGATACCCACTGGCAGTACCATTATTCTGGAGGTGAGAGACCCACTGGCAGTACCATGGTTCTGGAGGTGAAAGACCCACTGGCAGCACCATGGTTCTGGAGGAGAAAGACCAACTGGCAGTACCATGGTTCTGGAGGTGAGAGACCCACTGGCAGCACCATGGTTCTGGAGGTGAGAGACCCACTGGCAGCACCATGGTTCTGGAGGAGAAAGACCAACTGGCAGTACCATGGTTCTGGAGGTGAGAGACCCACTGGCAGCACCATGGTTCTGGAGGTGAAAGACCGACCGGCAGTACCATGGTTCTGGAGGTGAGAGACCCACTGGCAGCACCATGGTTCTGCAGGTGAAAGACCCACTGGCAGTACCATGGTTCTGGAGGTGAGAGACCCACTGCCAGTACCAAGGTTCTGGAAGTGAGAGACCACTGGCAGCACCATGATTCTGGAGGAGAAAGATCCTCTGGCAGTACCATGGTTCTGGAGGTGAGACACCAACTGGCAGTACCATGGTTCTGGAGGTGAGAGACCCACTGGCAGCACCATGGTTCTGGAGGAGAAAGACCCACTGGCAGTACCATGGTTCTGGAGGTGAGAGACCCACTGGCAGCACCATGGTTCTGGAGGTGAGAGACCATCTGGCAGTACCATGGTTCTGGAGGTGAGAGACCCACTGGCAGTAGCATGGTTCTGGAGGTGAGAGACCCACTGGCAGTAGCATGGTTCTTGAGGTGAGAGACCCACTGGCAGTACCATGGTTCTGGAGGTGAGAGACCCACTGGCAGCACCATGGATCTGGAGGTGAGAGACCCACTGGCAGTAGCATGGTTCTGGAGGTGAGAAACCCACTGGCAGTACCATGGTTCTGGAGGTGAGAGACCCACTGGCAGTAGCATGGTTCTGGAGGTGAGAGACCCACTGACAGTACCATGGTACTGGAGGTGAGAGACCCACTGGCAGCACCATGGTTCTGGAGGTCAGAGACCCACTGGCAGTACCATAGTTCTGGAGGTGAGAGACCCACTGGCAGTACCATGGTTCTGGAGGTGAGAGACCCACTGGCAGTACCATGGTTCTGGAGGTGAGAGACCCACTGGCAGTACCATGGTTCTGGAGGTGAGAGACCCACTGGTAGTACCATGGTTCTGGAGGTGAGAGACCCAATGGCAGTACCATGGTTCTGGAGGTGAGAGACCCACTGTCAGCACCATGGTTCTGGAGGTGAGAGACCCACTGGTAGTACCATGGTTCTGGAGGTGAGAGACCCACTGGCAGTACCATGGTTCTGGAGGTGAGAGACCCACTTGCAGTACCATGGTTCTGGAGGTGAGAGACCCACTGGCAGCACCATGGTTCTGGAGGTGAGAGACCCACTGGCAGTGCCATGGTTCTGGAGGTGAGAGACCCACTGGCAACACCATGGTTCTGGAGGTGAGAGACCCACTGGCAGCACCATGGTTCTAGAGGTGAGAGACCCACTGGCAGTACCATGGTTCTGGAGGTGAGAGACCTACTGGCGGTACCATGGTTCTGGAGGTGAGAGACCCACTGGCAGCACCTTGGTTCTGGAGGTGAGAGACCCACTGGTAGTAGCATGGTTCTGGAGGTGAGAGACCCACTGGCAGTACCATGGTTCTGGAGGTGAGAGACCCACTGGCAGTACCATGGTTCTGGAGGTGAGAGACCCACTGGCAGTACCATGGTTCAGGAGGTGAGAGACCTACTGGCAGTACCATGGTTCTGGAGGTGAGAGACCCACTGGCAGCACCATTGTTCTGGAGGTGAGAGACCCACTGGCAGTAGCATGGTTCTGGAGGTGAGAGACCCACTTGCAGTACCATGGTTCTGGAGGTGAGAGACCCACTGGCAGCACCATGGTTCTGGAGGTGAGAGACCCACTGGCAGTACCATGGTTCTGGAGGTGAGAGACCCACTGGCAGCACCATGGTTCAGGAGGTGAGAGACCCAATGGCAGTACCATGGTTCTTTAGGTGAGAGACCCTCTGGCAGCACCATGGTTCTGGAGGTGAGAGACCCACTGGCAGTAGCATGGTTCTGGAGGTGAGAGACCCACTGGCAGTACCATGGTTCTGGAGGTGAGAGACCTACTGGCAGTACCATGGTTCTGGAGGTGAGAGACCCAATGGCAGTACCATGGTTCTGGAGGTGAGACACCCACTGGCAGTAGCATGGTTCTGGAAGTGAGAGACCCACTGGCAGTACCATGGTTCTGGAGGTGAGAGACCCACTGGCAGCACCATGGTTCTGGAGGTGAGAGACCCACTGGCAGTACCATGGTTCTGGAGGTGAGAGACCCACTGGCAACACCATGGTTCTGGAGGTGAGAGACTCACTGGCAGCACCATGGTTCTGGAGGTGAGAGACCCACTGGCAGTACCATGGTTCTGGAGGTGAGAGACCTACTGGCAGTACCATGGTTCTGGATGTGAGAGACCCACTGGCAGTAGCATGGTTCTGGAGGTGAGAGACCCACTGGCAGTACCATGGTTCTGGAGGTGAGAGACCCACTGGCAGTACCATGGTTCTGGAGGTGAGAGACCTACTGGCAGTACCATGGTTCTGGAGGTGAGAGACCCACTGGCAGCACCATGGTTCTGGAGGTGAGAGACCCACTGGCAGTAGCATGGTTCTGGAGGTGAGAGACCCACTGGCAGTAGCATGGTTCTGGAGGTGAGAGACCCACTTGCAGTACCATGGTTCTGGAGGTGAGAGACCCATTGGCAGCACCATGGTTCTGGAGGTGAGAGACCCACTGGCAGCACCTTGGTTCTGGAGGTGAGAGACCCACTGGCAGTACCATGGTTCTGGAGGTGAGAGACCTACTGGCAGTACCATGGTTCTGGAGGTGAGAGACCCACTGGCAGCACCATTGTTCTGGAGGTGAGAGACCCACTGGCAGTAGCATGGTTCTGGAGGTGAGAGACCCACTTGCAGTACCATGGTTCTGGAGGTGAGAGACCCACTGGCAGTAGCATGGTTCTGGAAGTGAGAGACCCACTGGCAGTACCATGGTTCTGGAGGTGAGAGACCCACTGGCAGTAGCATGGTTCTGGAAGTGAGAGACCCACTGGCAGTACCATGGTTCTTGAGGTGAGAGACCCACTGGCAGTACCATGGGTCTGGAGGTGAGAGACCCACTGCCAGTATCATGGTTCTGGAGGTGAGAGACCCACTGGTAGTACCATGGTTCTGGAGGTGAGAGACCCACTGGCAGTAGCATAGTTCTGGAGGTGAGAGACCCACTGTCAGCACCATGGTTCTGGAAGTGAGAGACCCACTGGCAGTTCCATGGTTCAGCAGGTGAGAGACCCACTGGCAGTACCATGGTTCAGCAGGTGAGAGACCCACTGGCAGCACCATGGTTCTGGAGGTGAGAGACCCAATGGCAGCACCATGGTTCTGGAGGTGAGAGACCCACTGGCAGCACCATGGTTCTGGAGGTGAGAGACCCACTGGCAGTACCATGGTTCTAGAGGTGAGAGACCCACTGGCAGCACCATGGTTCTGGAGGTGAGAGACCCACTGGCAGTACCATTGTTCTGCAGGTGAGAGACCCACTGGCAGTACCATGGTTCTGGAGGTGAGAGACCCACTGGCAGTACCATGGTTCTGGAGGTGAGAGACCCACTGGCAGTACCATTGTTCTGGAGGTGAGAGACACACTGGCAGCACCATGGTTCTGGAGGTGAGAGACCCACTGGCAGCACCATGGTTCTGGAGGTTAGAGACCCACTGGCAGTACCATTGTTCTGGAGGTGAGAGACCCACTGGCAGCACCATGGTTCTGGAGGTGAGAGACCCACTGGCAGCACCATGGTTCTGGAGGTGAGAGACCCACTGGCAGTACCATGGTTCTGGAGGTGAGAGACCCACTGGCAGCACCATGGTTCTGGAGGTGAGAGACCCACTGGCAGCACCATGGTTCTGGAGGTGAGAGACCCACTGGCAGTGCCATGGTTCTGGAGGTGAGAGACCCACTGGCAGCACCATGGTTCTGGAGGTGAGAGACCCACTGGCAGCACCATGGTTCTGGAGGTGAGAGACCCACTGGCAGTACCATGGTTCTGGAGGTGAGAGACCCACTGGCAGTACCATGGTTCTGGAGGTGAGAGTCCCACTGGCAGTACCATTGTTCTGGAGGTGAGAGACCCACTGGCAGCACCATGGTTCTGGAGGTGAGTGACCCACTGGCAGCACCATGGTTCTGGAGGTGAGAGACCCACTGGCAGTACCATTGTTCTGGAGGTGAGAGACCCACTGGCAGTACCATGGTTCTGGAGGTGAGAGACCCACTGGCAGCACCATGGTTCTGGAGGTGAGAGTCCCACTGGCAGTACCATTGTTCTGGAGGTGAGAGACCCACTGGCAGCACCATGGTTCTGGAGGTGAGAGACCTACTGGCAGCACCATGGTTCTGGAGGTGAGAGACCCACTGGCAGTACCATTGTTCTGGAGGTGAGAGACCCACTGGCAGCACCATGGTTCTGGAGGTGAGAGACCCACTGGCAGCACCATGGTTCTGGAGGTGAGAGACCCACTGGCACTAACATGGTTCTAGAGGTGAGAGACCCACTGTCAGCATCATGGTTCTGGAGGTGAGAGACCCACTGGCAGTACCATTGTTCTGCAGGTGAGAGACCCACTGGCAGTACCATGGTTCTGGAGGTGAGAGACCCACTGGCAGTACCATGGTTCTGGAGGTGAGAGACCCACTGGCAGTACCATTGTTCTGGAGGTGAGAGACCCACTGGCAGCACCATGGTTCTGGAGGTGAGAGACCCACTGGCAGCACCATGGTTCTGGAGGTTAGAGACCCACTGGCAGTACCATTGTTCTGGAGGTGAGAGACCCACTGGCAGTACCATGGTTCTGGAGGTGAGAGACCCACTGGCAGTACCATGGTTCTGGAGGTGAGAGTCCCACTGGCAGTACCATTGTTCTGGAGGTGAGAGACCCACTGGCAGCACCATGGTTCTGGAGGTGAGAGACCCACTGGCAGCACCATGGTTCTGGAGGTGAGAGACCCACTGGCAGTACCATTGTTCTGGAGGTGAGAGACCCACTGGCAGCACCATGGTTCTGGAGGTGAGAGACCCACTGGCAGCACCATGGTTCTGGAGGTGAGAGACCCACTGGCAGTACCATGGTTCTAGAGGTGAGAGACCCACTGGCAGCACCATGGTTCTGGAGGTGAGAGACCCACTGGCAGTACCATTGTTCTGCAGGTGAGAGACCCACTGGCAGTACCATGGTTCTGGAGGTGAGAGACCCACTGGCAGTACCATGGTTCTGGAGGTGAGAGACCGACTGGCAGTACCACTGTTCTGGAGGTGAGAGACCCACTGGCAGCACCATGGTTCTGGAGGTGAGAGACCCACTGGCAGCACCATGGTTCTGGAGGTTAGAGACCCACTGGCAGTACCATTGTTCTGGAGGTGAGAGACCCACTAACAGCACCATGGTTCTGGAGGTGAGAGACCCACTGGCAGCACCATGGTTCTGGAGGTGAGAGACCCACTGGCAGTACCATGGTTCTGGAGGTGAGAGACCCACTGGCAGCACCATGGTTCTGGAGGTGAGAGACCCACTGGCAGCACCATTGTTCTGGAGGTGAGAGACCCACTGGCAGTACCATTGTTCTGGAGGTGAGATACCCACTGGCAGTACCATGGTTCTGGAGGTGAGAGACCCACTGGCAGTACCATTGTTCTGGAGGTGAGATACCCACTTGCAGTACCATGGTTCTGGAGGTGAGAGACCCACTGGCAGTACCATGGTTCTGGAGGTGAGAGTCCCACTGGCAGTACCATTGTTCGGGAGGTGAGTGACCCACTGGCAGCACCATGGTTCTGGAGGTGAGAGACCCACTGGCAGCACTATGGTTCTGGAGGTGAGAGACCCACTGGCAGTACCATTGTTCTGGAGGTGAGAGACCCACTGGCAGCACCATGGTTCTGGAGGTGAGAGACCCACTGGCAGCACCATGGTGCTGGAGGTGAGAGACCCACTGGCACTAACATGGTTCTAGAGGGGAGGGACGCACGGGCAGCATCATGGTTCTGGAGGTGAGAGACCCACTGGCAGTACCATTGTTCTGCGGGTGAGAGACCCACTGGCAGTACCATGGTTCTGGAGGTGAGAGACCCACTGGCAGTACCATGGTTCTGGAGGTGAGAGACCCACGGGCAGTACCATTGTTCTGGAGGTGAGAGACCCACTGGCAGCACCATGGTTCTGGAGGTGAGAGACCCACTGGCAGCACAATGGTTCTGGAGGTTAGAGACCCACTGGCAGTACCATTGTTCTGGAGGTGAGAGACCCACTGGCAGTACCATGGTTCTGGAGGTGAGAGACCCACTGGCAGTACCATGGTTCTGGAGGTGAGAGTCCCACTGGCAGTACCATTGTTCTGGAGGTGAGAGACCCACTGGCAACACCATGGTTCTGGAGGTGAGAGACCCACTGGCAGTACCATTGTTCTGCAAGTGAGAGACCCACTGGCAGTACCATGGTTCTGGAGGTGAGAGACCCACTGGCAGTACCATGGTTCTGGAGGTGAGAGACCCACTGGCAGTACCATTGTTCTGGAGGTGAGAGACCCACTGGCAGCACCATGGTTCTGGAGGTGAGAGACCCACTGGCAGCACCATGGT
>NC_091358.1:6278476-6315976 GCF_038502225.1 Cherax quadricarinatus
AGACACACAGAGATTAACACTACCACTCAGACACATAGTGAATGACACTACCACTCAGACACACAGTGAATGACACTACCACTCAGATACACAGTGAATGACACTACCACTCAGACACACAGTGAATGACACTACCACTCAGACACACAGTGAATGACACTACCACTCAGACACACAGTGAATGACACTACCACTCAGACACACAGTGAATGACACTACCACTCAGACACACAGAGATTAACACTACCACTCAGACACATAGTGAATGACACTACCACTCAGATACACAGTGAATGACACTACCACTCAGACACACAGTGAATGACACTACCACTCAGACACAGTGAATGACACTACCACTCAGACACAGTGAATGACACTACCACTCAGACACAGTGAATGACACTACCACTCAGACACACAGTGAATGACACTACCACTCAGACACACACTTAATGACACTACCACTCAGATACACAGTGAATGACACTACCACTCAGACACACAGTTAATGACACTACCACTCAGACACACAGTGAATGACACTACCACTCAGACACACAGTTAATGACACTACCACTCAGACACACAGTGAATGACACTACCACTCAGACACACATTTAATGACACTACCACTCAGACACACAGTGAATGACACTACCACTCAGATACACAGTTAATGACACTACCACTCAGACACACAGTTAATGACACTACCACTCAGACACAGTGAATGACACTACCACTCAGACACACAGTGAATGACACTACCACTCAGACACACAGTGAATGACACTACCACTCAGACACAGTGAATGACACTACCACTCAGACACAGTGATTGACACTACCACTCAGACACACAGTGAATGACACTACCACTCAGACACACAGTGAATGACACTACCACTCAGACACAGTGAATGACACTACCACTCAGACACAGTGATTGACACTACCACTCAGACACACAGAGATTAACACTACCACTCAGACACACAGTGAATGACACTACCACTCAGACACAGTGAATGACACTACCACTCAGACACATAGTGAATGACACTACCACTCAGACACAGTGATTGACACTACCACTCAGACACATAGTGAATGACACTACCACTCAGACACAGTGAATGACACTACCACTCAGACACATAGTGAATGACACTACCACTCAGACACACAGTGAATGACACTACCACTCAGACACACAGTGAATGACACTACCACTCAGACACACAGTGAATGACACTACCACTCAGACACAGTGAATGACACTACCACTCAGACACAGTGATTGACACTACCACTCAGACACACAGTGAATGACACTACCACTCAGACACAGTGAATGACACTACCACTCAGACACATAGTGAATGACACTACCACTCAGACACAGTGATTGACACTACCACTCAGACACATAGTGAATGACACTACCACTCAGACACAGTGAATGACACTACCACTCAGACACATAGTGAATGACACTACCACTCAGACACACAGTGAATGACACTACCACTCAGACACACAGTGAATGACACTACCACTCAGACACACAGTTAATGACACTACCACTCAGACACAGTGAATGACACTACCACTCAGACACAGTGATTGACACTACCACTCAGACACATAGTGAATGACACTACCACTCAGACACAGTGAATGACACTACCACTCAGACACAGTGAATGACACTACCACTCAGACACATAGTGAATGACACTACCACTCAGACACAGTGATTGACACTACCACTCAGACACATAGTGAATGACACTACCACTCAGACACACAGTGATTGACACTACCACTCAGACACACAGTGATTGACACTACCACTCAGACACATAGTGAATGACACTACCACTCAGACACACAGTGATTGACACTACCACTCTGACACACAGTGAATGACACTACCACTCAGACACACAGTTAATGACACTACCACTCAGACACACAGTGAATGACACTACCACTCAGATACACAGTTAATGACACTACCACTCAGACACACAGTGAATGACACTACCACTCAGACACACAGTGAATGACACTACCACTCAGACACACAGTTAATGACACTACCACTCAGACACACAGTGAATGACACTACCACTCAGACACACAGTTAATGACACTACCACTCAGACACACAGTGAATGACACTACCACTCAGATACACAGTTAATGACATTACCACTCAGACACACAGTGAATGACACTACCACTCAGACACACAGTTAATGACACTACCACTCAGACACACAGTGAATGACACTACCACTCAGATACAGAGTTAATGACACTACCACTCAGACACACAGTGAATGACATTACCACTCAGATACACAGTTAATGACATTACCACTCAGACACACAGTGAATGACACTACCACTCAGATACACAGTTAATGACACTACCACTCAGACACACAGTGAATGACACTACCACTCAGATACACAGTGAATGACACTACCACTCAGATACACAGTTAATGACACTACCACTCAGACACACAGTTAATGACACTACCACTCAGACACACAGTGAATGACACTACCACTCAGACACAGTGAATGACACTACCACTCAGACACACAGTTAATGACACTACCACTCAGACACACAGTTAATGACACTACCACTCAGACACACAGTGAATGACACTACCACTCAGATACACAGTTAATGACACTACCATTCAGACATACAGTGAATGACACTACCACTCAGACACACAGTGAATGACACTACCACTCAGACACAGTGAATGACACTACCACTCAGACACACAGTTAATGACACTACCACTCAGACACACAGTTAATGACACTACCACTCAGACACACAGTGAATGACACTACCACTCAGACACACAGTGAATGACACTACCACTCAGACACACAGTGAATGACACTACCACTCAGACACACAGTTAATGACACTACCACTCAGACACACAGTTAATGACACTACCACTCAGACACATAGTAAATGGCACAACCACTCAGACACACAGGGAATGACACTACCACTCAGACACACAGGGAATGACACTACCACTCAGACACACAGTGAATGACACTACCACTCAGACACACAGGGAATGACACTACCACTCAGACACAGTGAATGACACTACCACTCAGACACATAGTGAATGACACTACCACTCAGACACACAGTGAATGACACTACCACTCAGACACACAGTGAATGACACTACCACTCAGACACACAGTGAATGACACTACCACTCAGACACACAGTGAATGACACTACCACTCAGACACACAGTTAATGACACTACCACTCAGACACAGTGAATGACACTACCACTCAGACACAGTGAATGACACTACCACTCAGACACATAGTGAATGACACTACAACTCAGACACACAGTGAATGACACTACCACTCAGACACACAGTGAATGACACTACCACTCAGACGCACAGTGAATGACACTACCACTCAGACACACAGTGAATGACACTACCACTCAGACACACAGTGAATGACACTACCACTCAGATACACAGTTAATGACACTACCACTCAGACACAGTGAATGACACTACCACTCAGATACACAGTTAATGACACTACCACTCAGACACACAGTGAATGACACTACCACTCAGACACAGTGAATGACACTACCACTCAGACACACAGTGAATGACACTACCACTCAGACACACAGTGAATGACACTACCACTCAGACACAGTGAATGACACTACCACTCAGACACACAGTGAATGACACTACCACTCAGACACAGTGAATGACACTACCACTCAGATACACAGTTAATGACACTACCACTCAGACACACAGTGAATGACACTACCACTCAGACACAGTGAATGACACTACCACTCAGATACACAGTGAATGACACTACCACTCAGACACATAATAAATGACACTACCACTCAGACACACAGTGAATGACACTACCACTCAGACACACAGTGAATGACACTACCACTCAGACACACAGTGAATGACACTACCACTCAGACACACAGTGAATGACACTACCACTCAGACACATAGTGAATGACACTACCACTCAGACACACAGTGAATGACACTACCACTCAGACACATAGTGAATGACACTACCACTCAGACACACAGTGAATGACACTACCACTCAGACACACAGTGAATGACACTACCACTCAGACACATAGTGAATGACACTACCACTCAGACACATAGTGAATGACACTACCACTCAGACACACAGTGAATGACACTACCACTCAGACACATAATAAATGACACTACCACTCAGACACACAGTGAATGACACTACCACTCAGACACACAGTGAATGACACTACCACTCAGACACATAGTAAATGACACTACCACTCAGACACACAGTGAATGACACTACCACTCAGAGACTCAGTGAATGACACTACCACTCAGACACATAGTGAATGACACTACCACTCAGACACATAGTGAATGACACTACCACTCAGACACATAGTAAATGACACTACCACTCAGACACACAGGGAATGACACTACCACTCAGACACATAGTAAATGACACTACCACTCAGAGACACAGTGAATGACACTACCACTCAGACACATAGTAAATGACAATACCACTCAGACACACAGTGAATGACACTACCACTCAGACACACAGTTAATGACACTACCACTCAGAAACACAGGGAATGACACTACCACTCAGACACACAGTTAATGACACTACCACTCAGACACACAGTTAATGACACCTCCACTCAGACACACAGGGAATGACACTACCACTCAGACACACAGGGAATGACACTACCACTCAGACACACAGTGAATGACACTACCACTCAGAAACACAGGGAAAGACACTACCACTCAGACACACAGTGAATGACACTACCACTCAGACACACAGTGAATGACACTACCACTCAGAAACACAGGGAATGACACTACCACTCAGACACACAGGGAATGACACTACCACTCAGACACACAGTGAATGACACTACCACTCAGACACACAGTGAATGACACTACCACTCAGACACACAGTTAATGACACTACCACTCAGAAACACAGGGAATGACACTACCACTCAGACACACAGTTAATGACACTACCACTCAGACACACAGTTAATGACACCTCCACTCAGACACACAGGGAATGACACTACCACTCAGACACAGTTAATGACACTACCACTCAGACACACAAAGAATGACACTACCACTCAGACACACAGTTAATGACACTACCACTCAGACACAGTTAATGACACTACCACTCAGACACACAATTAATGGTACTACTACTCAGACACACAGGGAATGACACTACCACTCAGACACACAGTTAATGACACTACCATTCAGACACACAGTTAATGACACTACCACTCAGACACACAGTTAATGACACTACCATTCAGACACACAGTTAATGACACTACCACTCAGACACACAGTTAATGACACTACCATTCAGACACACAGTTAATGACACTACCACTCAGACACACAGGAAATGACACTACCATTCAGACACACAGTTAATGACACCTCCACTCAGACACACAGTTAATGACACTACCACTCAGACACACAGTTAATGACACCTCCACTCAGACACACAGTTAATGACACTACCACTCAGACACACAGTTAATGACACCTCCACTCAGACACACAGTTAATGACCCCTCCACTCAGACACACAGTTAATGACACTACCACTCAGACACACAGTTAATGACACTACCACTCAGACACACAGATAATGACACTACCACTCAAACACACAGTTAATGACACTACCACTCAGACACACAGTTAATGACACTACCACTCAGACACACAGTTAATGACACTACCACTCAGACACACAGTTAATGACACTACCACTCAGACACACAGTTAATGACACTACCACTCAGACACACAGTTAATGACACTACCACTCAGATACACAGTTAATGACACTACCTCTCAGACACACAGTTAATGACACTACCACTCAGACACACAGGGAATGACACTACCATTCAGACACACAGTTAATGACACTACCACTCAGACACACAGTTAATGACACTACCACTCAGACACACAGTTAATGACACTACCACTCAGACACACAGTTAATGACACTACCACTCAGACACACAGGGAATGACACTACCATTCAGACACACAGTTAATGACACCTCCACTCAGACACACAGTTAATGACACTACCACTCAGACACACAGTTAATGACACCTCCACTCAGACACACAGTTAATGACACTACCACTCAGACACAGTTAATGACACTACCACTCAGACACACAGTTAATGACACCTCCACTCAGACACACAGTTAATGACACTACCACTCAGACACAGTTAATGACACTACCACTCAGACACACAGTTAATGGCACTACCACTCAGACACACAGTTAATGACACTACCACTCAGACACACAGTTAATGACACTACCACTCAGACACACAGGGAATGACACTACCATTCAGACACACAGTTAATGACACTACCACTCAGACACACAGTTAATGACACTACCACTCAGACACACAGTTAATGACACTACCACTCAGACACACACTTAATGACACTACCACTCAGACACACAGTAAATGACACTACCATTCAGACACACAGTTAATGACACTACCACTCAGACACAGTAAATGACACTACCACTCAGACACACAGTAAATGACACTACCACTCAGACACACAGGGAATGACACTACCACTCAGACACACAGGGAATGACACTACCACTCAGACACACAGTTAATGACACTACCACTCAGACACACAGTTAATGACACTACCACTCAGACACACAGTTAATGACACTACCACTCAGACACACAGTAAATGACACTACCACTCAGACACACAGTTAATGACACTACCACTCAGACACACAGTTAATGGCACTACCACTCAGACACACAGTAAATGACACTACCACTCAGACACACAGTAAATGACACTACCACTCAGACACACAGGGAATGACACTACCACTCAGACACACAGTTAATGACACTACCACTCAGACACACAGTAAATGACACTACCACTCAGACACACAGTAAATGACACTACCACTCAGACACACAGGGAATGACACTACCACTCAGACACACAGTTAATGACACTACCACTCAGACACACAGTAAATGACACTACCACTCAGACACACAGTGAATGACACTACCACTCAGACACACAGGGAATGACACTACCACTCAGACACACAGTGAATGACACTACCACTCAGACACACAGGGAATGACACTACCACTCAGACACACAGTGAATGACACTACCACTCAGACACACAGGGAATGACACTACCACTCAGACACACAGTTAATGACACTACCACTCAGACACACAGTAAATGACACTACCACTCAGACACACAGTGAATGACACTACCACTCAGACACACAGGGAATGACACTACCACTCAGACACACAGTTAATGACACTACCACTCAGACACACAGTTAATGACACTACCACTCAGACACACAGTTAATGACACTACCACTCAGACACACAGGGAATGACACTACCACTCAGACACACAGTTAATGACACTACCACTCAGACACACAGTTAATGACACTACCACTCAGACACACAGTTAATGACACTACCACTCAGACACACAGTTAATGACACTACCACTCAGACACACAGTTAATGACACTACCACTCAGACACACAGTTAATGACACTACCACTCAGACACACAGTTAATGACACTACCACTCAGACACACAGTTAATGACACTATCACTCAGACACACAGTTAATGACACTACCACTCAGACACACAGTTAATGACACTACCACTCAGACACACATTATCATAGCTGCCAATACACGATACACGATTATTATCCAATAATCTTCAAGTGCTATAATTCAAGGCCTATAATTTTTAACACTAGATAGTGGTGAAATAAACGGAAATTATGTAACTAAATAAAAATGAAACTATTGAGAAATTATACATAATTAATAAACATTAATTAAAAATAGAATGTATGAAAAAAGATCTCTCAGTGTATATACACTGAGTGGTGTGTATCTCTCAGTGTATATACACTGAGTGGTGCGTATCTCTCAGTGTATATACACTGAGTGGTGCGTATCTCTCCGTGTATATACACTGAGTGATTCGTATCTCTCCGTGTATATTCACTGAGTGGTGTGTATCTCTCAGTGTATATACACTGAGTGGTGTGTATCTCTCAGTGTATATACACTGAGTGGTGTGTATCTCTCAGTGTATATACACTGAGTGGTGTGTATCTCTCAGTGTATATACACTGAGTGGTGTGTATCTCTCAGTGTATATACACTGTGTGGTGTGTATCTCTCAGTGTATATACACTGAGTGATTCGTATCTCTCCGTGTATATTCACTGAGTGGTGTGTATCTCTCAGTGTATATACACTGAGTGGTGTGTATCTCTCAGTGTATATACACTGAGTGGTGTGTATCTCTCAGTGTATATACACTGAGTGGTGTGTATCTCTCAGTGTATATACACTGTGTGGTGTGTATCTCTCAGTGTATATACACTGAGTGGTGTGTATCTCTCAGTGTATATACACTGTGTGGTGTGTATCTCTCAGTGTATATACACTGTGTGGTGTGTATCTCTCAGTGTATATACACTGAGTGGTGTGTATCTCTCAGTGTATATACACTGTGTGGTGTGTATCTCTCAGTGTATATACACTGAGTGGTGTGTATCTCTCAGTGTATATACACTGTGTGGTGTGTATCTTTCAGTGTATATACACTGAGTGGTGTGTATCTCTCAGTGTATATACACTGTGTGGTGTGTATCTCTCAGTGTATATACACTGAGTGGTGTGTATCTCTCAGTGTATATACACTGTGTGGTGTGTATCTCTCAGTGTATATACACTGTGTGGTGTGTATCTCTCAGTGTATATACACTGAGTGGTGTGTATCTCTCAGTGTATATACACTGAGTGGTGTGTATCTCTCAGTGTATATACACTGAGTGGTGTGTATCTCTCAGTGTATATACACTGAGTGGTGTGTATCTCTCAGTGTATATACACTGAGTGGTGTGTATCTCTCAGTGTATATACACTGAGTGGTGTGTATCTCTCAGTGTATATACACTGAGTGGTGTGTATCTCTCAGTGTATATACACTGAGTGGTGTGTATCTCTCAGTGTATATACACTGAGTGGTGTGTATCTCTCAGTGTATATACACTGAGTGGTGTGTATCTCTCAGTGTATATACACTGTGTGGTGTGTATCTTTCAGTGTATATACACTGAGTGGTGTGTATCTCTCAGTGTATATACACTGTGTGGTGTGTATCTCTCAGTGTATATACACTGAGTGGTGTGTATCTCTCAGTGTATATACACTGTGTGGTGTGTATCTCTCAGTGTATATACACTGAGTGGTGTGTATCTCTCAGTGTATATACACTGTGTGGTGTGTATCTCTCAGTGTATATACACTGAGTGGTGTGTATCTCTCAGTGTATATACACTGAGTGGTGTGTATCTCTCAGTGTATATACACTGAGTGGTGTGTATCTCTCAGTGTATATACACTGAGTGGTGTGTATCTCTCAGTGTATATACACTGAGTGGTGTGTATCTCTCAGTGTATATACACTGAGTGGTGTGTATCTCTCAGTGTATATACACTGAGTGGTGTGTATCTCTCAGTGTATATACACTGAGTGGTGTGTATCTCTCAGTGTATATACACTGAGTGGTGTGTATCTCTCAGTGTATATACACTGAGTGGTGTGTATCTCTCAGTGTATATACACTGAGTGGTGTGTATCTCTCAGTGTATATACACTGAGTGGTGTGTATCTCTCAGTGTATATACACTGAGTGGTGTGTATCTCTCAGTGTATATACACTGTGTGGTGTGTATCTTTCAGTGTATATACACTGAGTGGTGTGTATCTCTCAGTGTATATACACTGTGTGGTGTGTATCTCTCAGTGTATATACACTGAGTGGTGTGTATCTCTCAGTGTATATACACTGTGTGGTGTGTATCTCTCAGTGTATATACACTGAGTGGTGTGTATCTCTCAGTGTATATACACTGTGTGGTGTGTATCTCTCAGTGTATATACACTGAGTGGTGTGTATCTCTCAGTGTATATACACTGAGTGGTGTGTATCTCTCAGTGTATATACACTGAGTGGTGCGTATCTCTCAGTGTATATACACTGAGTGGTGTGTATCTCTCAGTGTATATACACTGAGTGGTGCGTATCTCTCAGTGTATATACACTGAGTGGTGCGTATATCTCAGTGTATATACACTGAGTGGTATGTATCTCTCAGTGTATATACACTGAGTGGTGCGTATCTCTAAGTGTATATACACTGAGTGGTATGTATCTCTCAGTGTATATACACTGAGTGGTGCGTATCTCTCAGTGTATATACACTGAGTGGTGCGTATCTCTCAGTGTATATACACTGAGTGGTGCGAATCTCTCAGTGTATATACACTGAGTGGTGCGTATCTCTCAGTGTATATACACTGAGTGGTGCGAATCTCTCAGTGTATATACACTGAGTGGTGCGTATCTCTCAGTGTATATACACTGAGTGGTGCGTATCTCTCAGTGTATATACACTGAGTGGTGTGTATCTCTCAGTGTATATACACTGAGTGGTGCGTATCTCTCAGTGTTTATACACTGAGTGGTGCGTATCTCTCAGTGTATATACACTGAGTGGTGTGTATCTCTCAGTGTATATACACTGAGTGGTGTGTATCTCTCAGTGTATATACACTGAGTGGCGTGTATCTCTCAGTGTATATACACTGAGTGGTGCGTATCTCTCAGTGTATATACACTGAGTGGTGTGTATCTCAGTGTATATACACTGAGTGGTGCGTATCTCTCAGTGTATATACGCTGAGTGGTGTGTATCTCTCAGTGTATATACACTGAGTGGTGTGTATCTCAGTGTATACACACTGAGTGGCGTGTATCTCTCAGTGTATATACACTGAGTGGCATGTATCTCTCAGTGTATATACAATGAGTGGCATGTATCTCTCAGTGTATATACACTGAGTGGTGTGCATCTCTCAGTGTATATTCACTGAGTTATGTGTATCTGTCAGTGTATATACACTGAGTGGTGTGTATCTCAGTGTATATACACTGAGTGGTGCGTATCTCTCAGTGTATATACGCTGAGTGGTGTGTATCTCTCAGTGTATATACACTGAGTGGTGTGTATCTCAGTGTATACACACTGAGTGGCGTGTATCTCTCAGTGTATATACACTGAGTGGCATGTATCTCTCAGTGTATATACAATGAGTGGCATGTATCTCTCAGTGTATATACACTGAGTGGTGTGTATCTCTCCGTGTATATACACCGAGTGGTGTGCATCTCTGTGTATATACACTGAGTGGTGTGTATCTCTCAGTGTATATACACTGAGTGGTGTGTATCTCTCAGTGTATATACACTGAGTGGTGTGTATCTCAGTGTATATACACTGAGTGGCATGTATCTCTCAGTGTATATACACTGAGTGGTGTGCATCTCTCAGTGTATATACACTGAGTGGTGTGTATCTCTCAGTGTATATACACTGAGTGGCGTGTATCTCTCAGTGTATATACACTGAGTGGCGTGTATCTCTCAGTGTATATACACTGAGTGGTGTGTATCTCTCAGTGTATATACACTGAGTGGTGTGTATCTCTCAGTGTATATACACTGAGTGGTGTGTATCTCTCAGTGTATATACACTGAGTGGTGTGTATCTATCAGTGTATATACACTGAGTGGTGTGTATCTCTCAGTGTATATACACTGAGTGGTGTGTATCTCTCAGTGTATATACACTGAGTGGCATGTATCTCTCAGTGTATATACAATGAGTGGCATGTATCTCTCAGTGTATATACAATGAGTGGTGTGCATCTCTCAGTGTATATACACTGAGTGGTGTGCATCTCTCAGTGTATATACACTGAGTGGTGTGTATCTCTGTGTATATACACTGAGTGGTGTGTATCTCTCTGTGTATATACACCGAGTGGTGTGTATCTCTCAGTGTATATACACTGAGTGGCGTGTATCTCTCAGTGTATATACACTGAGTGGCGTGTATCTCTCAGCGTACATACACTGAGTGGTGTGTATCTCTCAGTGTATATACACTGAGTGGTGTGTATCTCTCAGTGTATATACACTGAGTGGTGTGTATCTCTCAGTGTATATACACTGAGTGGTGTGTATCTATCAGTGTATATACACTGAGTGGTGTGTATCTCTCAGTGTATATACACTGAGTGGTGTGTATCTCTCAGTGTATATACACTAAGCGGTGTTTATCTCTCATTGTGTATACACTGAGTGGTGTGTATCTCTCAGTGTATATGCACTGTGTGGTGTGTATCTCTCAGTGTATATACACTGAGTGGTGTGTATCTCTGTGTATATACTCTGAGTGGTGTATATCTCTCAGTGTATATACACTGAGTAGCATGTATCTCTCAGTGTATATACACTGGTGTGTGTCTCTCAGTGTATATACACTGAGTGGTGTGTGTCTCTCAGTGTATATACACTGAGTGGTGTGTGTCTCTCAGTGTATATACACTGAGTGGTGTGTGTCTCTCAGTGTATATACACTGAGTGGTGTGTATCTCTCAGTGTATATACACTGAGTGGCATGTATCTCTCAGTGTATATACACTGAGTGGTGTGTATCTCTCAGTGTTTATACACTGAGTGGCATGTATCTCTCAGTGTATATACACTGAGTGGTGTGTATCTCTCAGTGTTTATACACTGAGTGGCATGTATCTCTCAGTGTATATACACTGAGTGGCATGTATCTGTCAGTGTATATACACTGAGTGGCATGTATCTCTCAGTGTATATACACTGAGTGGAGTGCATCTCTGTGTATATACACTGAGTGGCATGTATCTCTCAGTGTATATACACTGAGTGGCATGTATGTCTGTGTATATACACTGAGAGGTGTGTATTTCTCAGTGTATATTCACTGAGAGGTGTGTATCTCTCAGTGTATATACACTGAGTGGCATGTATCTCTCAGTGTATATACACTGAGTGGTGTGTATCTCTCAGTTTATATACACTGAGTGGTGTGTATCTCTGTGTATTTACACTGAGTGGCATGCATCTCTCAGTGTATATACACTGAGTGGTGTGTATCTCTCAGTGTATATACACTGAGTGGTGTGTATCTCAGTGTATATACACTTAGTGGTGTGTATCTCTCAGTGTATATACACTAAGCGGTGTTTATCTCTCATTGTGTATACACTGAGTGGTGTGTATCTCTCAGTGTATATGCACTGTGTGGTGTGTATCTCTCAGTGTATATACACTGAGTGGTGTGTATCTCTGTGTATATACTCTGAGTGGTGTATATCTCTCAGTGTATATACACTGAGTAGCATGTATCTCTCAGTGTATATACACTGGTGTGTGTCTCTCAGTGTATATACACTGAGTGGTGTGTGTCTCTCAGTGTATATACACTGAGTGGTGTGTGTCTCTCAGTGTATATAAACTGAGTGGTGTGTGTCTCTCAGTGTATATACACTGAGTGGTGTGTATCTCTCAGTGTATATACACTGAGTGGCATGTATCTCTCAGTGTATATACACTGAGTGGTGTGTATCTCTCAGTGTTTATACACTGAGTGGCATGTATCTCTCAGTGTATATACACTGAGTGGTGTGTATCTCTCAGTGTTTATACACTGAGTGGCATGTATCTCTCAGTGTATATACACTGAGTGGCATGTATCTGTCACTGTATATACACTGAGTGGCATGTATCTCTCAGTGTATATACACTGAGTGGTGTGTATCTCTCAGTGTTTATACACTGAGTGGCATGTATCTCTCAGTGTATATACACTGAGTGGTGTGTATCTCTCAGTGTTTATACACTGAGTGGCATGTATCTCTCAGTGTATATACACTGAGTGGCATGTATCTGTCACTGTATATACACTGAGTGGCATGTATCTCTCAGTGTATATACATTGAGTGGAGTGCATCTCTCAGTGTATATACACTGAGTGGCATCTCTCAGTGTATATGCACTGAGTGGCATGTGTCTCTCAGTGTATATACACTGAATGGCATGTATCTCTCAGTGTATATACACTGAGTGGCATGTATCTCTCAGTGTATATACACTGAGTAGCATGTATCTGTCAGTGTATATACACTGAGTGACATGTATCTCTGTGTATATACACTGAGTGGCATGTATGTCTGTGTATATACACTGAGAGGTGTGTATTTCTCAGTGTATATTCACTGAGAGGTGTGTATCTCTCAGTGTATATACACTGAGTGGCATGTATCTCTCAGTGTATATACACTGAGTGGTGTGTATCTCTCAGTTTATATACACTGAGTGGTGTGTATCTCTGTGTATTTACACTGAGTGGCATGCATCTCTCAGTGTATATACACCGAGTGGTGTGTATCTCTCAGTGTATATACACTGAGTGGTGTTTATCTCTCTGTGTATATACACTGAGTGGCATGTATGTCTGTGTATATACACTGAGTGGTGTGTATCTCTCAGTGTATATACACTGAGTGGTGTGTGTCTCTCAGTGTATATACACTGAGTGGTGTGTATCTCTCAGTGTATATACACTGAGTGGTGTGTATCTATCAGTGTATATACACTGAGTGGTGTGTATATCTCAGTGTATATACACTGAGTGGCATGTATCTCTCAGTGTATATACACCGAGTGGTGTGTATCTCTCAGTGTATATACACTGAGTGGTGTTTATCTCTCTGTGTATATACACCGAGTGGTGTGTATCTCTCAGTGAATATACACTGAGTGGTGTGTATCTCTGTGTATATACACTGAGTGGTGTGTATCTCCCAGTGTATATACACTGAGTGGTGTGTATCTCTCAGTGTATATACACTGAGTGGTGTGTATCTCTCTGTGTACATACACTGAGTGGTGTTTATCTCTCAGTGTATATACACTGAGTGGTGTGTATCTCTCAGTGTATATACACTGAGTGGTGTGTATCTCTCAGTGTACATACACTGAGTGGTGTGTATCTCTCAGTGTATATACACTGAGTGGCATGTATCTCTCAGTGTATATACACTGAATGGTGTGTATCTCTCAGTGTATATACACTGAGTGGTGTGTATCTCTCAGTGTATATACATTGAGTGGCATGTATCTCTCAGTGTATATACACTGAGTGGTGTGTATCTCTCAGTGTATATACACTTAGTGGTGTGTATCTCTCAGTGTATATACACTGAGTGGTGTGTATCTCTCAGTGTATATACACTGAGTGGTGTGTATCTCTCAGTGTTTATACACTGAGTGGCATGTATCTCTCAGTGTATATACACTGAGTGGCATGTATCTGTCAGTGTATATACACTGAGTGGCATGTATCTCTTAGTGTATATACACTGAGTGGAGTGCATCTCTGTGTATATACACTGAGTGGCATGTATCTCTCAGTGTATATGCACTGAGTGGCATGTATGTCTGTGTATATACACTGAGAGGTGTGTATTTCTCAGTGTATATTCACTGAGAGGTGTGTATCTCTCAGTGTATATACACTGAGTGGCATGTATCTCTCAGTGTATATACACTGAGTGGTGTGTATCTCTCAGTTTATATACACTGAGTGGTGTGTATCTCTGTGTATTTACACTGAGTGGCATGCATCTCTCAGTGTATATACACTGAGTGGTGTGTATCTCTCAGTGTATATACACTGAGTGGTGTGTATCTCAGTGTATATACACTTAGTGGTGTGTATCTCTCAGTGTATATACACTAAGCGGTGTTTATCTCTCATTGTGTATACACTGAGTGGTGTGTATCTCTCAGTGTATATGCACTGTGTGGTGTGTATCTCTCAGTGTATATACACTGAGTGGTGTGTATCTCTGTGTATATACTCTGAGTGGTGTATATCTCTCAGTGTATATACACTGAGTAGCATGTATCTCTCAGTGTATATACACTGGTGTGTGTCTCTCAGTGTATATACACTGAGTGGTGTGTGTCTCTCAGTGTATATACACTGAGTGGTGTGTGTCTCTCAGTGTATATACACTGAGTGGTGTGTGTCTCTCAGTGTATATACACTGAGTGGTGTGTATCTCTCAGTGTATATACACTGAGTGGCATGTATCTCTCAGTGTATATACACTGAGTGGTGTGTATCTCTCAGTGTTTATACACTGAGTGGCATGTATCTCTCAGTGTATATACACTGAGTGGTGTGTATCTCTCAGTGTTTATACACTGAGTGGCATGTATCTCTCAGTGTATATACACTGAGTGGCATGTATCTGTCAGTGTATATACACTGAGTGGCATGTATCTCTCAGTGTATATACACTGAGTGGAGTGCATCTCTGTGTATATACACTGAGTGGCATGTATCTCTCAGTGTATATACACTGAGTGGCATGTATGTCTGTGTATATACACTGAGAGGTGTGTATTTCTCAGTGTATATTCACTGAGAGGTGTGTATCTCTCAGTGTATATACACTGAGTGGCATGTATCTCTCAGTGTATATACACTGAGTGGTGTGTATCTCTCAGTTTATATACACTGAGTGGTGTGTATCTCTGTGTATTTACACTGAGTGGCATGCATCTCTCAGTGTATATACACTGAGTGGTGTGTATCTCTCAGTGTATATACACTGAGTGGTGTGTATCTCAGTGTATATACTCTTAGTGGTGTGTATCACTCAGTGTATATACACTAAGCGGTGTTTATCTCTCATTGTGTATACACTGAGTGGTGTGTATCTCTCAGTGTATATGCACTGTGTGGTGTGTATCTCTCAGTGTATATACACTGAGTGGTGTGTATCTCTGTGTATATACTCTGAGTGGTGTATATCTCTCAGTGTATATACACTGAGTAGCATGTATCTCTCAGTGTATATACACTGGTGTGTGTCTCTCAGTGTATATACACTGAGTGGTGTGTGTCTCTCAGTGTATATACACTGAGTGGTGTGTGTCTCTCAGTGTATATACACTGAGTGGTGTGTGTCTCTCAGTGTATATACACTGAGTGGTGTGTATCTCTCAGTGTATATACACTGAGTGGCATGTATCTCTCAGTGTATATACACTGAGTGGTGTGTATCTCTCAGTGTTTATACACTGAGTGGCATGTATCTCTCAGTGTATATACACTGAGTGGTGTGTATCTCTCAGTGTTTATACACTGAGTGGCATGTATCTCTCAGTGTATATACACTGAGTGGCATGTATCTGTCACTGTATATACACTGAGTGGCATGTATCTCTCAGTGTATATACACTGAGTGGTGTGTATCTCTCAGTGTTTATACACTGAGTGGCATGTATCTCTCAGTGTTAATACACTGAGTGGTGTGTATCTCTCAGTGTTTATACACTGAGTGGCATGTATCTCTCAGTGTATATACACTGAGTGGCATGTATCTGTCACTGTATATACACTGAGTGGCATGTATCTCTCAGTGTATATACACTGAGTGGAGTGCATCTCTCAGTGTATATACACTGAGTGGCATCTCTCAGTGTATATGCACTGAGTGGCATGTGTCTCTCAGTGTATATACACTGAATGGCATGTATCTCTCAGTGTATATACACTGAGTGGCATGTATCTCTCAGTGTATATACACTGAGTGGCATGTATCTGTCAGTGTATATACACTGAGTGACATGTATCTCTGTGTATATACACTGAGTGGCATGTATGTCTGTGTATATACACTGAGAGGTGTGTATTTCTCAGTGTATATTCACTGAGAGGTGTGTATCTCTCAGTGTATATACACTGAGTGGCATGTATCTCTCAGTGTATATACACTGAGTGGTGTGTATCTCTCAGTTTATATACACTGAGTGGTGTGTATCTCTGTGTATTTACACTGAGTGGCATGCATCTCTCAGTGTATATACACCGAGTGGTGTGTATCTCTCAGTGTATATACACAGAGTGGTGTTTATCTCTCTGTGTATATACACTGAGTGGCATGTATGTCTGTGTATATACACTGAGTGGTGTGTATCTCTCAGTGTATATACACTGAGTGGTGTGTATCTCTCAGTGTATATACACTGAGTGGTGTGTATCTCTCAGTGTATATACACTGAGTGGTGTGTATCTATCAGTGTATATACACTGAGTGGTGTGTATATCTCAGTGTATATACACTGAGTGGCATGTATCTCTCAGTGTATATACACCGAGTGGTGTGTATCTCTCAGTGTATATACACTGAGTGGTGTTTATCTCTCTGTGTATATACACAGAGTGGTGTGTATCTCTCAGTGAATATACACTGAGTGGTGTGTATCTCTGTGTATATACACTGAGTGGTGTGTATCTCCCAGTGTATATACACTGAGTGGTGTGTATCTCTCAGTGTATATACACTGAGTGGTGTGTATCTCTCTGTGTACATACACTGAGTGGTGTTTATCTCTCAGTGTATATACACTGAGTGGTGTGTATCTCTCAGTGTATATACACTGAGTGGTGTGTATCTCTCAGTGTACATACACTGAGTGGTGTGTATCTCTCAGTGTATATACACTGAGTGGCATGTATCTCTCAGTGTATATACACTGAATGGTGTGTATCTCTCAGTGTATATACACTGAGTGGTGTGTATCTCTCAGTGTATATACATTGAGTGGCATGTATCTCTCAGTGTATATACACTGAGTGGTGTGTATCTCTCAGTGTATATACACTTAGTGGTGTGTATCTCTCAGTGTATATACACTGAGTGGTGTGTATCTCTAAGTGTATATACACTGAGTGGTGTGTATCTCTCAGTGTATATACACTGAGTGGTGTGTATCTCTGTGTATATACACTGAGTGACATGCATCTCTCAGTGTATGTACACTGAGTGGCATGTATCTCTCAGTGTATATACACTGAGTGGTATGTATCTCTCAGTTTATATACACTGAGTGGTGTGTATCTCTGTGTATTTACACTGAGTGGCATGCATCTCTCAGTGTATATACACTGAGTGGTGTGTATCTCTCAGTGTATATACACTGAGTGGTGTGTATCTCTCAGTGTATATACACTGAGTGGTGTGTATCTCTCAGTGTATATACACTGAGTGGTGTGTATCTATCAGTGTATATACACTGAGTGGTGTGTTTCTCTCAGTGCATATACACTGAGTGGTGTGTATCTCTCAGTGTATATACACTGAGTGGCATGTATCTCTCAGTGTATATACACTGAGTGGTGTGTATATCTCAGTTTATATACACTGAGTGGTGTGTATCTCTGTGTATTTACACTGAGTGGCATGCATCTCTCAGTGTATATACACTGAGTGGTGTGTATCTCTCAGTGTATATACACTGAGTGGTGTGTATCTCTCAGTGTATATACACTGAGTGGTGTGTATCTCTCAGTGTATATACACTGAGTGGTGTGTATCTATCAGTGTATATACACTGAGTGGTGTGTATCTCTCAGTGTATATACAATGAGTGGTCTGTCTCCCAGTGTATATACAATGAGTGGCCTGTCTCCCAGTGTATATACAATGAGTGGCCTGTCTCCCAGTGTATATACAATGAGTGGCCTGTCTCCCAGTGTATATACAATGAGTGGTCTGTCTCCCAGTGTATATACAATGAGTGGTCTGTCTCTCAGTGTATATACACTGAGTGGTGTGTATCTCTGTGTATATACACCGAGTGGTGTGCATCTCTGTGTATATACACTGAGTGGTGTGTATCTCTCAGTGTATATACACTGAGTGGTGTTTATCTCTCTGTGTATATACACCGAGTGGTGTGTATCTCTCAGTGAATATACACTGAGTGGTGTGTATCTCTGTGTATATACACTGAGTGGTGTGTATCTCCCAGTGTATATACACTGAGTTGTGTGTATGTCTGTGTATATACACCGAGTGGAGTGTATCTCTCAGTGTATATACACTGAGTGGTGTGTATCTCTCAGTGTATATACACTGAGTGGTGTGTATCTCTCAGTGTATATACACTGAGTGGTGTGTATCTCGGGTTACATACACTGAGTGGTGTGTATCTCGGGTTACATACACTGAGTGGTGTGTATCTCGGGTTACATACACTGAGTGGTGTGTATCTCGGGTTACATACACTGAGTGGTGTGTATCTCTCAGTGTATATACACTGAGTGGCATGTATCTCTCAGTGTATATACACTGAATGGTGTGTATCTCTCTGGGTATATACACTGAGTGGTGTGTATCTCTCAGTGTATATACACTGAGTGGTGTGTATCTCTCAGTGTATATACATTGAGTGGCATGTATCTCTCAGTGAATATACACTGAGTGGTGTGTATCTCTCAGTGTATATACACTTAGTGGTGTGTATCTCTCAGTGTATATACACTGAGTGGTGTGTATCTCTCAGTGTATATACACTGAGTGGTGTGTATCTCTCAGTGTATATACACTGAGTGGTGTGTATCTCTCAGTGTATATACACTGAGTGACATGCATCTCTCAGTGTATGTACACTGAGTGGCATGTATCTCTCAGTGTATATACACTGAGTGGTGTGTATCTCTCAGTGTATATACACTTAGTGGTGTGTATCTCTCAGTGTATATACACTGAGCGGTGTTTATCTCTCATTGTGTATACACTGAGTGGTGTGTATCTCTCAGTGTATATACACTGAGTGGTGTGTATCTCTCAGTGTATATGCACTGAGTGGTGTGTATCTCTCAGTGTATATACACTGAGTGGTGTGTATCTCTCAGTGTATATACTCTGAGTGGTGTATATCTCTCAGTGTATATACACTGAGTAGCATGTATCACTCAGTGTATATACACTGAGTGGTGTGTGTCTCTCAGTGTATATACACTGAGTGGTGTGTGTCTCTCAATGTATATACACTGAGTGGTGTGTGTCTCTCAGTGTATATACACTGAGTGGTGTGTATCTCTCAGTGTATATACACTGAGTGGCATGTATCTCTCAGTGTATATACACTGAGTGGTGTGTATCTCTCAGTGTTTATACACTGAGTGGCATGTATCTCTCAGTGTATATACACTGAGTGGTGTGTATCTCTCAGTGTTTATACACTGAGTGGCATGTATCTCTCAGTGTATATACACTGAGTGGCATGTCTCGCAGTGTATATACACTGAGTGGCATGTCTCGCAGTGTATATACACTGAGTGGCCTGTCTCTCAGTATATATACACTGAGTGGCCTGTCTCTCAGTATATATACACTGAGTGGCCTGTCTCTCAGTATATATACACTGAGTGGCCTGTCTCTCAGTGTATATACACTGAGTGGCCTGTCTCTCAGTGTATATACACTGAGTGGCATGTCTCTCAGTGTATATACACTGAGTGGCATGTCTCTCAGTGTATATACACTGAGTGGCATGTCTCTCAGTGTATATACACTGAGTGGCATGTCTCTCAGTGTATATACACTGAGTGGCATGTATCTGTCAGTGTATATACACTGAGTGACATGTATCTCTCAGTGTATATACACTGAGTGGCATGTATGTCTGTGTATATACACTGAGAGGTGTGTATTTCTCAGTGTATATTCACTGAGAGGTGTGTATTTCTCAGTGTATATCTCAGTGCACATACACTTAGAAGTGTATATTTCTTGGTGTATATATACTGAGTGGTGTGTATCTCTCAGTGTATATACAATGAGTTGTATATTTCTCAGTGTATATACACTGAGAGGTGTTTATTTCTCATTGTATATACACTGAGTCGGGAGTATATCTCAGTGTATATACACTTCTCAGTGTATATTTCTCAGTGTATATATCTCAGTGTATATACACTGAGAAGTGTATATTTCTCAGTGTATATACACTGAGTGGTGAGTACATCTCAGTGTATAGATACTGAGTGGTTTGTGTCTCCGAGTGTATACACTAAGATGTGTGTATGTTTCAGAGTATATACAGTGAGAGATGTGTATCTGAGAGATGTATATACTGAGAGATGTGTATCTCTCAGTATATATACACTGAAAAATGACATTAATCCATACTTTTGGAGATTTAAATTAACCACAGATAAAAGACCTCTTGGGATTAATATTCTCTAATATTACATGAACAATATTACATATAAGGTCTGGTCTCAGACCGGGCCGCGGGGGCGCTGACCCCCGAAACACTTCCAGGTAAACTCCAGGTAATAAACAATATCTATAGTATCTTCACTTACTTTATTACAACTTAAAAAACAAATATTACGTTTATTGTCTACTGTAATATACTGCAAAAACCCTGACATAATTCACCCCAAAATTATTATAATTAAATATATATATGTATCTATCTATATATATAAATATATATATATATATATAATATATATATAAATATATATAAATATATATATGTATCTATATATATATATATATATATATATATATATATATATATATATATATATATATATAAACAAACAATAAATAAAATGATTTTAATTACGTAAATGTCGTATTTGATTTAGACATTTAATTTCAATCTGCAGTGTCCTGGAAGAATTTCTTATTGTAGTTTGTCGAGGAAACAGTAGACGATCTCCTGAGACTGGCAGCAAATTTCTCTCGTCAAGCAAACCATTCTCCCTGCTCTGTTTTCAAGATGTGACTTTTTTAGGCAAATAGAGAATTAAAATATGTTTGTGTGTGTGTACATATATATATATATATATATATATATATATATATATATATATATATATATATATATATATATATATATATATATATATATATATATATATATATATATATATATATATATATGCATACATATAACACTGTATAGAGTATTAGGGTGGGCAGGTTCGAATCCTGCTTTGGACTGAGAGATATAATCTGTACAAATAGGTATGGGTGGTATGTGGCAGTGGGTGGTGTGTCATAGTGGTGGTGTGTGATAGTGGTGGTGTATGATAGTGGTGGTGTGTGATAGTGGTGGTGTATGATAATGGTGGTGTAGGATAGTGGTGGTGTGTGATAGTGGTGGTGTATGATAATGGTGGTGTAGGATAGTGGTGGTGTGTGATAGTGTTGGTGTATGATAGTGGTGGTGTATGATAGTGGTGGTGTGTGATAGTGGTGGTGTGTGATAGTGGTGGTGTATGATAGTGGTAGTATATGATAGTGGTGGTGTGTGATAGTGGTGGTGTATGATAGTGGTGGTGTGTGATAGTGGTGGTGTGTGATAGTGGTGGTGTATGATAGTGGTAGTATATGATAGTGGTGGTGTGTGATAGTGGTGGTGTATGATAGTGGTGGTGTGTGATAGTGGTGGTGTGTGATAGTGGTGGTGTATGATAGTGGTAGTATATGATAGTGGTGGTGTGTGATAGTGGTGGTGTATGATAGTGGTGGTGTGTGATAGTGGTGGTGTGTGATAGTGGTAGTGTATGATAGTGGTAGTATATGATAGTGGTGGTGTGTGATAGTGGTGGTGTATGATAGTGGTAGTATATGATAGTGGTGGTGTGTGATAGTGGTGGTGTATGATAGTGGTAGTATATGATAGTGGTGGTGTGTGATAGTGGTGGTGTATGATAGTGGTAGTATATGATAGTGGTGGTGTGTGATAGTGGTGGTGTATGATAGTGGTAGTATATGATAGTGGTGGTGTGTGATAGTGGTGGTGTATGATAGTGGTGGTGTGTGATAGTGGTGGTGTGTGATAGTGGTTGTGTATTATAGTGGTGGTGTGTGAGAGTGGTGGTGTGTGATAGTGGTGGTGTGTGATAGTGGTGGTGTGTGATAGTGGTGGTGTGTGATAGTGGTGGTGTGTGATAGTGGTTGTGTATTATAGTGGTGGTGTGTGATAGTGGTGGTGTGTGATAGTGGTGGTGTGTGATAGTGGTGGTGTGTGATAGTGGTGGTGTGTGATAGTGGTGGTGTGTGATAGTGGTGGTGTGTGATAGTGGTTGTGTATTATAGTGGTGGTGTGTGATAGTGGTGGTGTGTGATAGTGGTGGTGTGTGATAGTGGTGGTGTATGATAGTGGTGGTGTGTGATAGTGGTGGTGTGTGATAGTGGTGGTGTATGATAGTGGTGGTGTGTGATAGTGGTGGTGTGTGATAGTGGTGGTGTATGATAGTGGTGGTGTGTGATAGTGGTGGTGTGTGATAGTGGTGGTGTATGATAGTGGTGGTGTGTGATAGTGGTGGTGTGTGATAGTGGTGGTGTATGATAGTGGTGGTGTATGATAGGGGTGGTGTGTGATAGTGGTGGTGTGTGATAGTGGTGGTGTGTGATAGTGGTGGTGTATGATAGTGGTGGTGTGTGATAGTGGTTGTGTATTATAGTGGTGGTGTGTGATAGTGGTGGTGTGTGATAGTGGTGGTGTGTGATAGTGGTGGTGTATGATAGTGGTGGTGTGTGATAGTGGTTGTGTATTATAGTGGTGGTGTGTGATAGTGGTGGTGTGTGATAGTGGTGGTGTGTGATAGTGGTGGTGTATGATAGTGGTGGTGTGTGATAGTGGTGGTGTGTGATAGTGGTGGTGTATGATAGTGGTGGTGTGTGATAGTGGTTGTGTATTATAGTGGTGGTGTGTGATAGTGGTGGTGTGTGATAGTGGTTGTGTATTATAGTGGTGGTGTGTGATAGTGGTTGTGTGTGATAGTGGTGGTGTGTGATAGTGGTGGTGTGTGATAGTGGTGGTGTGTGATAGTGGTTGTTTATTATAGTGGTGGTGTGTGATAGTGGTGGTGTGTGATAGTGGTGGTGTGTGATAGTGGTGGTGTGTGATAGTGGTGGTGTATGATAGTGGTGGTGTGTGATAGTGGTTGTGTATTATAGTGGTGGTGTGTGATAGTGGTGGTGTGTGATAGTGGTGGTGTGTGATAGTGGTGGTGTATGATAGTGGTGGTGTGTGATAGTGGTGGTGTGTGATAGTGGTGGTGTATGATAGTGGTGGTGTGTGATAGTGGTGGTGTGTGATAGTGGTGGTGTATGATAGTGGTGGTGTGTGATAGTGGTGGTGTGTGATAGTGGTGGTGTATGATAGTGGTGGTGTATGATAGTGGTGGTGTGTGATAGTGGTGGTGTGTGATAGTGGTGGTGTGTGATAGTGGTGGTGTATGATAGTGGTGGTGTGTGATAGTGGTTGTGTATTATAGTGGTGGTGTGTGATAGTGGTGGTGTGTGATAGTGGTGGTGTGTGATAGTGGTGGTGTATGATAGTGGTGGTATATGATAGTGGTGGTGTGTGATAGAGGTGGTGTATGATAGTGGTGGTGTGTGATAGTGGTTGTGTATTATAGTTTGGTGTGTGATAGTGGTGGTGTGTGATAGTGGTGGAGTGTCATAGTGGTGGTGTGTCTTAGTGGTGGTGTGTCATAGTGGTGGTGTGTGATAGTGGAGGTGTGTGATAGTGGTGGTGTGTGATAGTGGTGGTGTATGATAGTGGTGGTGCATGATAGTGGTGGTGTGTGATAGTGGTGGTGAGTGATGGTGGTGTGTCATAGTGGTGGTGTATGATAGTGGTGGTGTGTGAGAGTGGTGGTGTGTGATAGTGGTGGTGTATGATAGTGGTGGTGTGTGATAGTGGTGGTGTGTGATAGTGGTGTGTGATAGTGGTGGTGTATGATAGTGGTGGTGTATGATAGTGGTGGTGTGTGATAGTGGTGGTGTATGATAGTGGTGGTGTATGATAGTGGTGGTGTGTGATAGTGGTGGTGTATGATAGTGGTGGTGTGTGATAGTGGTGGTGTGTGATAGTGGTGTGTGATAGTGGTGGTGTGTGATGATGGTGTGTGATAGTGGTGGTGTATGATAGTGGTGGTGTGTGATAGTGGTGGTGTGTGATAGTGGTGGTGTATGATAGTGGTGGTGTGTGATAGTGGTGGTGTGTGATAGTGGTGTGTGATAGTGGTGGTGTGTGATGATGGTGTGTGATAGTGGTGGTGTATGATAGTGGTGGTGTGTGATAGTGGTGGCGTGTGATAGTGGTGGTGTATGATAGTGGTGGTGTATGATAGTGGTGGTGTATGATAGTGGTGGTGTATGATAATGGTGGAATATGATAGTGGTGGTGTATGATAGTGGTGGTGTATGATAGTGGTAGTGTATGATAGTGGTGGTGTATGATAGTTGTGGTGTGTGATGGAGGTCGTGTGTGATAGTGGTGGTGTACGATAGTGGTGGTGTGTGATAGTGGTGGTGTATGATAGTGGTGGTGTATGATAGTGGTGGTGTATGATAGTGGTAGTGTATGATAGTGGTGGTGTATGATAGTTGTGGTGTGTGATGGTGGTCGTGTGTGATAGTGGTGGTGTATGATAGTGGTGGTGTGTGATAGTGGTGGTGTATGATAGTGGTGGTGTATGATAGTGGTGGTGTGTGATAGTGGTGGTGTATGATAGTGGTGGTGTATGATAGTGGTGGTGTATGATAGTGGTGGTGTATGATAGTGGTGGTGTGTGATAGTGGTGTGTGATAGTGGTGGTGTATGATAGTGGTGGTGTGTGATAGTGGTGTGTGATAGTTGTGGTGTATGATAGTGGTGGTGTATGATAGTGGTGGTGTATGATAGTGGTGGTGTGTGATAGTTGTGGTGTATGATAGTGGTGGTGTATGATAGTGGTGGTGTGTGATAGTGGTGTGTGATAGTGGTGGTGTATGATAGTGGTGGTGTATGATAGTGGTGGTGTATGATAGTGGTGGTGTATGATAGTGGTGGTGTATGATAGTGGTGGTGTGTGATAGTGGTGGTGTATGATAGTGGTGGTGTATGATAGTGGTGGTGTATGATAGTGGTGGTGTATGATAGTGGTGGTGTGTGATAGTGGTGTGTGATAGTGGTGGTGTATGATAGTGGTGGTGTATGATAGTGGTGGTGTATGATAGTGGTGGTGTATGATAGTGGTGGTGTGTGATAGTGGTGTGTGATAGTGGTGGTGTATGATAGTGGTGGTGTGTGATAGTGGTGGTGTGTGATAGTGGTGGTGTATGATAGTGGTAGTGTGTGATAGTGGTGGTGTGTGATAGTGGTGGTGTGTGATAGTGGTGGTGTGTGATAGTGGTGGTGTATGATAGTGGTGGTGTGTGATAGAGGTGGTGTATGATAGTGGTGGTGTGTGATAGTGGTGGTGTATGATAGTGGTGGTGTGTGATAGTGGTGGTGTGTGATAGTGGTGGTGTATGATAGTGGTGGTGTTTGTTAGTGGTGGTGTGTGATAGTGGTGGTGTGTGATAGCGGTGGTGTATGATAGTGGTGGTGTGTGATAGTGGTGGTGTATGATAGTGGTGGTGTGTAATAGTGGTGGTGTATGATAGTGGTGGTGTATGATAGTGGTGGTGTGTGATAGTGGTGGTGTATGATGGTTGTGTATGATAGTGGTGGTGTGTGATAGTGGTGGTGTGTGATAGTGGTGTGTGATAGTGGTGTGTGATAGTGGTGTGTGATAGTGGTGTGTGATAGTGGTGGTGTGTGATAGTGGTGTGTGATAGTGGTGGTGTGTGATAGTGGTGTGTGATAGTGGTGGTGTGTGATAGTGGTGGTGTATGATAGTGGTGGTGTGTGATAGTGGTGTGTGATAGTGGTGGCGTGTGATAGTGGTGGTGTATGATAGTGGTGGTGTGTGATAGTGGTATGTGATAGTGGTGGTGTGTGATAGTGGTGGTGTATGATAGTGGTGGTTTGTGATAGTGGTGGTGTATGATAGTGGTGGTGTGTGATAGTGGTGGTGTGTGATAGTGGTGGTGTATGATAGTGGTGGTTTGTGATAGTGGTGGTGTATGATAGTGGTGGTGTGTGATAGTGGTGGTGTGTGATAGTGGTGGTGTATGATAGTGGTGGTGTGTGATAGTGGTGGTGTATGATAGTGGTGGTGTGTGATAGTGGTGGTGTATGATAGTAGTGGTGTGTGATAGTGGTGGTGTGTGATAGTGGTGTGTGATAGTGGTGGTGTATGATAGTGGTGGTGTGTGATAGTGGTGTGTGATAGTGGTGGTGTATGATAGTGGTGGTGTGTGATAGTGGTGTGTGATAGTGGTGGTGTATGATAGTGGTGGTGTGTGATAGTGGTGTATGATAGTGGTGGTGTATGATAGTGGTGGTGTGTGATAGTGGTGTGTGATAGTGGTGGTGTATGATAGTGGTGGTGTGTGATAGTGGTGGTGTATGATAGTAGTGGTGTATGATAGTGGTGGTGTGTGATAGTGGTGTGTGATAGTGGTGGTGTGTGATAGTGGTGGTGTATGATAGTGGTGGTGTATGATAGTGGTGGTGTATGATAGTGGTGGTGTGTGATAGTGGTATGTGATAGTCGTGGTGTATGATAGTGGTGGTTTGTGATAGTGGTGGTGTATGATAGTGGTGGTGTGTGATAGTGGTGGTGTGTGATAGTGGTGGTGTATGATAGTGGTGGTGTATGATAGTGGTGGTGTATAATAGTGGTGGTGTGTGATAGTGGTGGTGTATGATAGTGGTGGTGTGTGATAGTGGTGGTGTATGATAGTAGTGGTGTGTGATAGTGGTGGTGTGTGATAGTGGTGGTGTATGATAGTGGTGGTGTGTGATAGTGGTGGTGTATGATAGTGGTGGTGTGTGATAGTGGTGGTGTGTGATAGTGGTGGTGTATGATAGTGGTGTTGTGTGATAGTGGTGGTGTGTGATAGTGGTGTATGATAGTGGTGGTGTGTGATAGTGGTGGTGTATGACAGTGATGGTGTGTGATAGTGGTGGTGTGTGATAGTGGTGGTGTATGATAGTGGTGGTGTGTGATAGTGGTGGTGTATGATAGTGGTGGTGTATGATAGTGGTGGTGTGTGATAGTGGTGGTGTATGATAGTGGTGGTGTATGATAGTGGTGGTGTGTGATAGTGGTGTGTGATAGTGGTGGTGTATGATAGTGGTGGTGTATGATAGTGGTGGTGTGTGATAGTGGTGGTGTGTGATAGTGGTGTTGTGTGATAGTGGTGGTGTGTGATAGTGGTGTATGATAGTGGTGGTGTGTGATAGTGGTGGTGTATGATAGTGGTGGTGTGTGATAGTGGTGGTGTGTGATAGTGGTGGTGTATGATAGTGGTGGTGTGTGATAGCGGTGGTGTATGATAGTGGTGGTGTATGATAGTGGTGGTGTGTGATAGTTGTGGTGTATGATAGTGGTGGTGTATGATAGTGGTGGTGTGTGATAGTGGTGTGTGATAGTGGTGGTGTATGATAGTGGTGGTGTGTGATAGTGGTGGTGTGTGATAGTGGTGGTGTATGATAGTGGTGGTGTATGATAGTGGTGGTGTATGATAGTGGTGGTGTGTGATAGTGGTGGTGTGTGATAGTAGTGGTGTATGATAGTGGTGGTGTATGATAGTGGTGGTGTGTGATAGTGGTGGTGTGTGATAGTAGTGGTGTATGATAGTGGTGGTGTATGATAGTGGTGGTGTGTGATAGTGGTGGTGTATGATAGTAGTGGTGTGTGATAGTGGTGGTGTGTGATAGTGGTGGTGTATGATAGTGGTGGTGTGTGATAGTTGTGGTGTATGATAGTGGTGGTGTGTGATAGTGGTGGTGTGTGATAGTGGTGGTGTATGATAGTGGTGTTGTGTGATAGTGGTGGTGTGTGATAGTGGTGTATGATAGTGGTGGTGTGTGATAGTGGTGGTGTATGATGGTGATGGTGTGTGATAGTGGTGGTGTGTGATAGTGGTGGTGTATGATAGTGGTGGTGTGTGATAGTGGTGGTGTATGATAGTGGTGGTGTATGATAGTGGTGGTGTGTGATAGTGGTGGTGTATGATAGTGGTGGTGTATGATAGTGGTGGTGTGTGATAGTGGTGTGTGATAGTGGTGGTGTATGATAGTGGTGGTGTGTGATAGTGGTGGTGTATGATAGTGGTGGTGTGTGATAGTGGTGGTGTGTGATAGTGGTGTTGTGTGATAGTGGTGGTGTGTGATAGTGGTGTATGATAGTGGTGGTGTGTGATAGTGGTGGTGTATGATAGTGGTGGTGTGTGATAGTGGTGGTGTGTGATAGTGGTGGTGTATGATAGTGGTGGTGTGTGATAGCGGTCGTGTATGATAGTGGTGGTGTATGATAGTGGTGGTGTGTGATAGTGGTGGTGTATGATAGTGGTGGTGTATGATAGTGGTGGTGTGTGATAGTGGTGTGTGATAGTGGTGGTGTATGATAGTGGTGGTGTGTGATAGTGGTGGTGTGTGATAGTGGTGGTGTATGATGGTGGTGTATGATAGTGGTGGTGTATGATAGTGGTGGTGTGTGATAGTGGTGGTGTATGATAGTGGTGGTGTATGATAGTGGTGGTGTATGATAGTGGTGGTGTGTGATAGTGGTGGTGTGTGATAGTAGTGGTGTATGATAGTGGTGGTGTATGATAGTGGTGGTGTGTGATAGTGGTGGTGTATGATAGTGGTGGTGTATGATAGTGGTGGTGTATGATAGTGGTGGTGTGTGATAGTGGTGGTGTGTGATAGTAGTGGTGTATGATAGTGGTGGTGTGTGATAGTGGTGGTGTATGATAGTGGTGGTGTGTGATAGTGGTGGTGTATGATAGTGGTGGTGTATGATAGTGGTGGTGTATGATAGTGGTGGTGTGTGATAGTGGTGGTGTGTGATAGTAGTGGTGTATGATAGTGGTGGTGTATGATAGTGGTGGTGTGTGATAGTGGAGGTGTGTGATAGTGATGGTGTGTGATAGTGGTGGTGTATGATAGTGGTGGTGTGTGATAGTGGTGGTGTGTGATAGTGGTGGTGTATGATAGTGGTGGTGTGTGATAGTGGTGGTGTGTGATAGTGGTGGTGTATGATAGTGGTGGTGTGTGATAGTGGTGGTGTGTGATAGTGGTGGTGTATGATAGTGGTGGTGTGTGATAGTGGTGGTGTGTGATAGTGGTGGTGTATGATAGTGGTGGTGTGTGATAGTGGTGGTGTGTGATAGTGGTGGTGTGTGATAGTGGTGGTGTGTGATAGTGGTGGTGTGTGATAGTGGTGGTGTATGATAGTGGTGGTGTGTGATAGTGGTGGTGTGTGATAGTGGTGGTGTATGATAGTGGTGGTGTGTGATAGTGGTGGTGTGTGATAGTGGTGGTGTGTGATAGTGGTGGTGTATGATAGTGGTGGTGTGTGATAGTGGTGGTGTGTGATAGTGGTGGTGTATGATAGTGGTGGTGTGTGATAGTGGTGGTGTGTGATAGTGGTGGTGTGTGATAGTGGTGGTGTGTGATAGTGGTGGTGTATGATAGTGGTGGTGTGTGATAGTGGTGGTGTGTGATAGTGGTGGTGTGTGATAGTGGTGGTGTGTGATAGTGGTGGTGTATGATAGTGGTGGTGTGTGGTTGTAGTGTACGTAACCAACACATACAACTGTCACATGTGCAACACCCAGTATAACATCCACCTAACATAACTCATGAATCACCCACCTAAGTTATACAACCTAACCATGTGCATCAAATTCTTCATAATTCATGGTACGTAAATGTCATATAAGACATCCTACCAACCCAGATGCCAGCACAGATCTTGCTCTATTTACCCTGGTCTCCAGACCAACTCCAGCCATCCCCAGATCACAGTAAATAGGTCTCCTTGAATCATGGTTAGTATTAAGTTGATGGTATCAGATATCTAACATTGATTATTGATTATTCAATATTATCTAACTTACCCCTGTATATATATATATATATATATATATATATATATATATATATATATATATATATATATATATATATATATATATATATATATATATATATATATATATATATATGTCAAGGAATTTCCCTACAAAGACCTTAATGATAGGGAACTTTTTTGCAATTGGTGTGTCAAGAATTCCCTTCTTCATAAAGGGTTTCTTCCCTGCATGTACATTAAAGAGATGTGTTGCAAAGGTTGCCAGTCCGGTGGTGAGCAACTGTTGTCACTGTTGTGCCACTGTTGTGTTACTGTTGGGTCACTGTTGTGTCACTGTTGTCACTGTTGTGTCATTGTTGGGTCACTGTTGTGTCACTGTTGTCACTGTTGTGTCATTGTTGGGTCACTGTTGTGTCACTGTTGTCACTGTTGTGTCATTGTTGGGTCACTGTTGTGTCACTGTTGTCACTGTTGTGTCATTGTTGGGTCACTGTTGATACTGTTATGTCATTGTTATGTCACTGTTGTGTCATTGTTTTGCTTTGTATCACTGTAGTCACTATTGTCACTGTTGTGTCACAGTTATGTCACTATCGTGTCACACTTCACCTGAGACTTGCGTGCAATTATTATTTTTATAAATAATAATAATAATAATAATAATAATAATAATATTATTATTATTATTATTATTATTATTATTATTTAGTAGTAGTAGTGGTAATAATATCATTATTATTATTATTACTGTCACCACCATCATAAGTATGGAAAAGCGCTAAACCCGTAGGAGTAATACCTTACGGTTCTTGGATGGGGGGTTGAGAGACACTCTGGCTGAACCAGAAGAAGTGGAAGTAAACCCCAGTCCCTTGGATCAGGAACCCTTGGTTAATATCCACGCACCTTAAAGAGAGAGAGAGAGAGAGAGAGAGAGAGAGAAAAGGGAAGAATGAGTACATGAATAATAAAGGAAAGAGTAAGAGAAGAAATAGCAGTAATGAAGAAGGAAACAGTGAAACATACAAACATATATATATATATATATATATATATATATATATATATATATATATATATATATATATATATATATATATATATATATATATATATATATATATATATATATATATATGCAAAACAACCAATCTGAAAGAATAGAGAAATTCCAAGCGCTTTCGTGACTACTCACATTATCAAGGAACTATGAAAGTAAAGCATCCAAGGAAGGTATATAAGGGGTCGGCCAGCACCTCACTATCAGATCCCACAACGGTTAAACACCTGACGCGCGCCGACCCAACTTGGACAGGTCCTTTGCATAACTCACCCCACAAACTATTCTACCCAAGAAAATTTAAAAATTATTATTTGTCCAGTGTATTATTAAATTCTTCCCAAATTCTATTAATTATAAATGTCTGTTTTCTCATCAATGTTTTTGAGAGCTTTACGAATTTGTAGTCCTGAGTTCATTGATGAGGAAATATCCAAAATTTATGAAATAGGTAATGATTTAAAATACCCAAGAAATGTAATTGATAAATCTTTTAAAGTTGCTAGAAATACTTTTTACAATCCAAAAAGGGACAACCAGCCTTATTCAACTAAAAATATGTTGGTTCTCCCTTACCATGAAAACTTGGTTGATATGCCTTCTCTTCTTAAGACTTTTAATATTAAAGTTGTATTCAAAAATCTTGATACAGTAAAAAAACTTTTGATAAAGAATTCCCCCCAAAATGCTGATGGATGTGTCTATAAGATTCCTTGTAAAATTTGCGATAAAGTTTATTACGGTCAAACTGGTAAAAATCTCGAACTAAGATTAAAACAACATAAATATAGCATTAGAACTGGACAAGATTCCAATGCTCTATTTATTCATGTAAGAGATTTTAACCATCCAATTGATTTTCAAAAAGTTGAGAAAGTAGTATCAAGCAAGTCCATGGTCGACAGGAATATAATTGAATCTTGTTTCATAAAAAGCAGTTTTGACAATAATATGAATATTTCCTTTGGTTTATATAAATTAGATCCATTTATAATTAATAGAATTTGGGAAGAATTTAATAATACACTGGACAAATAATAATTTTTAAATTTTCTTGGGTAGAATAGTTTGTGGGGTGAGTTGTGCTAAGGACCTATCCAAGTTGGGTCGGCGCACGTCAGGTGTTTAACCGTTGTGGGATCTGATAGTGAGGTGCTGGCCAGACCCCTTATATAGCTTCCTTGGATGCTTTACTTTCATAGTTCCTTGATAATGTGAGTAGTCACGAAAGCGCTTGGAATTTCTCTATTCTTTCAGCGTGGTTGTTTTGCATATTCTGAAATCACCTGTTTACTGTGATCTTATTGCATATATATATATATACATATATATATATATATATATATATATATATATATATATATATATATATATATATATATATATATATATATATATATATATATATATACACACACACAACTACCAGCTTTCCTGTCCTCTTCCGTAGCATCAAGTGAGTTAATAACACTAGCTATGCCAGTGTCATCACTGAATGGGAGACTCTTGCTGCTCCAGCACTATAACCTAATGTAGCACTGACCTACAAAGAGTCAAGTTGGGATGGCCCCATCGCTGAAAAGGTGTTTGCCAATGTGCTTAGGGCTGTAACATCAGACGGGAGACTGCCAGTCTCCAAGCTGTGAGTGCGCAACACTCCAGGGACTTCCTCCAAATAGTACTCATTTCGGCAGTGGGAACACACCTCGGCCCTAAGACTCTCTTTAATGCTGCCCCAATTCACACAGAATTTATATGTATTTGCGGCGATGTGCAAGCCGATCAACATGGTTTACATGGTCTTAACTGTTCCAAAACCAAGGGCTGGCATGCAAGACACAATGAGTTGAACGACATCATAAAGAGAACCCTTGCTACAGCTGGATGCCCAGCCGAGAGGGAGCCCTGATCACTAGCAGCCAACAATACCCACAACCCAGCAAACTGCCCTGACGGGATCACAATCTATCCTTGGAAGAATGGCAAGCTTTTAGCATGGGACTATCCCTGTGTGTCCACATTGACACCTACATCCATCACAGTGTGGGGCGACAGGGAGGAGCTGCTGACCACAGGGAGGAGTACAAGATCAGCAAGTACAGGGACATAAGCCAACAGTATCAATTTGTCCCAGTGGGATCAGAGACCTTGGGATCATGGGGGAAAAATGCCACACGTTTCCTTAAAGAATTGGGTTCCAGACTCATCGACACCACCAGGGACCCAAGGGCAGCCACTTTCATGTTCCAGCACCTCAGCGTGGCCATCCAGAGGGGAAATGCATGCTGCATACTTGGCTCGCGTCCGGCTTCGGAGGAGCTGGAGGAGATTTATAACCTTTGATATATTTGACCAATGTATTCATGATTGTGTTTTCTGTCAATGTATTCCCTATTAATAAAGTTCACCTAAAATGTATATATATATATATATATATATATATATATATATATATATATATATATATATATATATATATATATATATATATATATATATATATATATATATATATATATACATTTGCTCACTTGAATAGTTGATTTGGGACTAAATGAAAAATCTTATCATTATTTTATATATTTATTGACAAATATTATCTCTACAGATAATACAAGCACAACTAGTGTTGCTGGGGAAAAAAGATTTCAATCCCATCTATTAAATCATCCTTATAAGACTACTAACCCCTCCCCCCAAAAAAAAGGAATCTATCCTAAATCTATGTATTACATTACTAGTATGAGTAAACTAGAAATACTAAAAATGTAAGATTTACTAAGATACTGAATGATACGTATGAGAAAATATTTAAAGATGTGTGACGATGTGTTACCTATAAGGATTATATGTATTGTGTTTATTTATGTAGCTCCAGGGACTGAGATTGTATTCTGTTGTTGATGTTATTGTTGTTGCTGTTGTTGTTGTTGTTGTTGTTGTTGCTGCTGTTGTTGTTGTTGTTGTTGTTGTTGCTGTTGTTGTTGTTGTTGCTGTTGTTGTTGTTGTTGTTGTCTGAGGTTAAGAGCAAAGCTTGTGTTGCATATTGTGTTGCATGTTGTGTTGCATGTTGTGTTGCATATTGTGTTGGATGTTGTGTTGGATGTTGTGTTGCATGTTGTGTTGCATATTGTGTTGGATGTTGTGTTGGATGTTGTGTTGCATGTTGTGTTGCATGTTGTGTTGCATATTGTGTTGCATGTTGTGTTGCATGTTGTGTTGCATGTTGTGTTGCATGTTGTGTTGCATATTGTGTTGGATGTTGTGTTGGATGTTGTGTTGCATGTTGTGTTGCATGTTGTGTTGGATGTTGTGTTGGATGTTGTGTTGCATGTTGTGTTGCATGTTGTGTTGCATGTTGTGTTGCATGTTGTGTTGGATGTTGTGTTGGATGTTGTGTTGCATGTTGTGTTGCATGTTGTGTTGCATGTTGTGTTGGATGTTGTGTTGCATGTTGTGTTGCATGTTGTGTTGCATGTTGTGTTGCATGTTGTGCCAGGTGTTATGTTCGATGTTTGTATTTGATGTTCGTACGTTGCCGGTATGTCCGTTGCCGTATTGTCATTTGCCATGTTATGTTGCATCCCTTTCCTCGTAGGCATATTTGCCTGTTGCTGATGTTACGTCCTCATGCCATCCGTTTATGTTGCGGTGTTACGTCCAGTGCATATTGTAGGCCTTAGATGTTTGTGTTGGCAGTCATTCCGATGTCGCGGTGTTTGTGTTTGCATGTTGTGTCATGTTCATCCGTTACGAGGTGTTGGGATGCCTTGCGTGCATTGTTATGGCCGTTACGTTAATTGATTCCGATGTTCATGTTGTACGTCAGGCCGTATTTGTCCGTTAGCCTCCGTTATGTTGCATGTTGTGTTTGGACGTAGGTTGATGTTCATGTTGCATGTTTCATGTTACATGGATTGTGGTTGCATGTTATTGTTTATGTTATGTTAGATGTTCTTGTCGTACGTATTGTGTTGCATCTATGTTAGGATGTCATGGTTGTATTGCCGTGCTAGGATGTTTAGGTGTTAGATGTTGTGTGCATATGTTTGTTGCATATTTGTATTTAGCCTGTTATGTTGCTATGTCCGTATTTGCGAGCTGTTGTGTACGTGTTGTGTAGCATGTTGTGTTGCATGTTGGTGCCTTGATGGATGTTGTACATCCTTTGCATGTTAGCCGCATGCCATGTTGATGTAGGTTGTATGCAGCGGTATGTCGTGCGATGTTGTGTTGCATACCGTTATGTTACGGTATTGTCATTTAGATGTTATTTGCGGTATTGTGTTAAGATGTTCATTCTGCATGTTCGTGCCATATATGTGCCGGTATTGTCTTTAGATGACGTATTAGCCTTTGTATTGTCTAGGTCGCATGTGTGTTGCATGGGATTGTGTTCGATGTTATGCCTTAGATGTATCCGCTCGTTCCATTGCCGTATTGTATTTACGGTGGATGTATTTGCCTGTTATGTTCCGATGTTGTTAGCCTGTGTGTTCAGTATTTGTCCTTTGTATGTCAGTACGATGTTGTGTTATGCTGTTGCATGATGTCAGGTTTGACATCGTTGCCTGTTACATCTTTATGTTAGCCATGTGTTGTAGGTATTGTATT
>NC_091358.1:6318476-6343476 GCF_038502225.1 Cherax quadricarinatus
TATATATATATATATATATATATATATATATATATATATATATATATATATATATATATATATATATATTTGTGTGTGTGTGTGTGTGTTAACAATATGTGAGTGTATGTTGTATGCTCACGGCCTAAATCATACAACCTATACAATATACATTTCTTTCTACATACTAATTACACAGACACAAAGAAAATCTTGTTTTTAATAAACAATTACACCTTAATTAATCCTAAGAGATTATTTTTCTAACCAATTACCTTCACAAAAAAAAAAAAATATATGCTAGCCTTCTCTGATATTAAATAGTCCAGTAATGACGTAAATATTTATATACTTTCGAAATGTGATTTACATACCCTTTAAATAATGTAAATAGTGAGAAAGCCAGTATATTTTTTTTTACACTATTTACAGTTAGAAAATATATTAAATCTCTCACTGTTAATGGTGTCCTCAACCTCAGTAGAAAAATAGATGCTAATTACACTTTGCAATCATAATTGCTTGCCATTCTGATGGTGCTCTATCATTTAAGGATTATACTATAAGTGGAGCTGTTGGAGCTACTATAATTTGTAAATTATTGGTATAATTGGTACTGCTGGTAGTATCATCGGTACTGCAGGTACTGTAATTTGAAGTTCTTGGTGTAGTTCCACTGCTGGGGATACAGTGTATGCGCTCTACTGCTTAGTGACAGCAACAGTGAGGTTGATCAAGTCGTGGCTTGCATGCTGTTAGCTTGTTAGTGTTAGAAACTAATAATTTGACCCACTAACAAACGTACTGTTAGCTTGTTAGTGTTAGAAACTAACACTGACCCACTAACAAACGTACTGTTAGCTTGTTAGTGTTAGAAACTAACACTGACCCACTAACAAACGTACTGTTAGCTTGTTAGTGTTAGAAACTAACACTGACCCACTAACAAACGTACTGTTAGCTTGTTAGTGTTAGAAACTAACACTGACCCACTAACAAACGTACTGTTAGCTTGTTAGTGTTAGAAACTAACACTGACCCACTAACAAACGTACTGTTAGCTTGTTAGTGTTAGAAACTAACACTGACCCACTAACAAACATACTGTTAGCTTGTTAGTGCTAGAAACTAACACTCTGACTCACTAACAAACGTACTGTTAGCTTGTTAGTGCTAGAAACTAACACTCTGACTCACTAACAAACGTACTGTTAGCTTGTTAGTGCTAGAAACTAACACTCTGACTCACTAACAAACGTACTGTTAGCTTGTTAGTGCTAGAAACTAACACTGACCCACTAACAAACATACTGTTAGCTTGTTAGTGCTAGAAACTAACACTCTGACTCACTAACAAACGTACTGTTAGCTTGTTAGTGCTAGAAACTAACACTCTGACTCACTAACAAACGTACTGTTAGCTTGTTAGTGCTAGAAACTAACACTCTGACTCACTAACAAACGTACTGTTAGCTTGTTAGTGCTAGAAACTAACACTGACCCACTAACAAACATACTGTTAGCTTGCTAGTGCTAGAAACTAGCACTCTGACTCACTAACAAACGTACTGTTAGCTTGTTAGTGCTAGAAACTAACACTCTGACTCACAAACAAACGTACTGTTAGCTTGTTAGTGCTAGAAACTAACACTCTGACTCACTAGCAAACGTACTGTTAGCTTGTTAGTGCTAGAAACTAACACTCTGACTCACTAACAAACGTACTGTTAGTTTGTTAGTGTTAGAAACTAACACTCTGACTCACTAACAAACGTACTGTTAGCTTGTTAGTGCTAGAAACTAACACTCTGACTCACTAACAAACGTACTGTTAGCTTGTTAGTGCTAGAAACTAACACTCTGACTCACTAACAAATGTACTGTTAGCTTGTTAGTGCTAGAAACTAACACTCTGAGTCACTAACAAACGTACTGTTAGCTTGTTAGTGCTAGAAACTAACACTCTGACTCACTAACAAACGTACTGTTAGCTTGTTAGTGCTAGAAACTAACACTCTGACCCACTAACAAACATACTGTTAGCTTGTTAGTGCTAGAAACTAACACTCTGACTCACTAACAAACGTACTGTTAGTTTGTTAGTGTTAGAAACTAACACTCTGACTCACTAACAAACGTACTGTTAGCTTGTTAGTGCTAGAAACTAACACTCTGACTCACTAACAAACGTACTGTTAGCTTGTTAGTGCTAGAAACTAACACTCTGACTCACTAACAAACGTACTGTTAGCTTGTTAGTGCTAGAAACTAACACTCTGACTCACTAACAAACGTACTGTTAGCTTGTTAGTGCTAGAAACTAACACTGACCCACTAACAAACATACTGTTAGCTTGTTAGTGCTAGAAACTAACACTCTGACTCACTAACAAACGTACTGTTAGCTTGTTAGTGCTAGAAACTAACACTCTGACTCACTAACAAACGTACTGTTAGCTTGTTAGTGCTATAAACTAACACTCTGACTCACTAACAAACGTACTGTTAGCTTGTTAGTGCTAGAAACTAACACTCTGACTCACTAACAAACGTACTGTTAGCTTGTTAGTGCTAGAAACTAACACTCTGACCCACTAACAAACATACTGTTAGCTTGTTAGTGCTAGAAACTAACACTCTGACTCACTAACAAACGTACTGTTAGCTTGTTAGTGCTAGAAACTAACACTCTGACTCACTAACAAACGTACTGTTAGCTTGTTAGTGCTAGAAACTAACACTGACCCACTAACAAACATACTGTTAGCTTGCTAGTGCTAGAAACTAGCACTCTGACTCACTAACAAACGTACTGTTAGCTTGTTAGTGCTAGAAACTAACACTCTGACTCACAAACAAACGTACTGTTAGCTTGTTAGTGCTAGAAACTAACACTCTGACTCACTAACAAACGTACTGTTAGCTTGTTAGTGCTAGAAACTAACACTGACCCACTAACAAACATACTGTTAGCTTGCTAGTGCTGATAACTAGCACTCTGACTCACTAACAAACGTACTGTTAGCTTGTTAGTGCTAGAAACTAACACTCTGACTCACAAACAAACGTACTGTTAGCTTGTTAGTGCTAGAAACTAACACTCTGACTCACTAACAAACGTACTGTTAGCTTGTTAGTGCTAGAAACTAACACTCTGACTCACTAACAAACGTACTGTTAGCTTGTTAGTGCTAGAAACTAACACTGACCCACTAACAAACATACTGTTAGCTTGCTAGTGCTAGAAACTAGCACTCTGACTCACTAACAAACGTACTGTTAGCTTGTTAGTGCTAGAAACTAACACTCTGACTCACAAACAAACGTACTGTTAGCTTGTTAGTGCTAGAAACTAACACTCTGACTCACTAACAAACGTACTGTTAGCTTGTTAGTGCTAGAAACTAACACTGACCCACTAACAAACATACTGTTAGCTTGCTAGTGCTAGAAACTAGCACTCTGACTCACTAACAAACGTACTGTTAGCTTGTTAGTGCTAGAAACTAACACTCTGACTCACAAACAAACGTACTGTTAGCTTGTTAGTGCTAGAAACTAACACTCTGACTCACTAGCAAACGTACTGTTAGCTTGTTAGTGCTAGAAACTAACACTCTGACTCACTAACAAACGTACTGTTAGTTTGTTAGTGTTAGAAACTAACACTCTGACTCACTAACAAACGTACTGTTAGCTTGTTAGTGCTAGAAACTAACACTCTGACTCACTAACAAACGTACTGTTAGCTTGTTAGTGCTAGAAACTAACACTCTGACTCACTAACAAACGTACTGTTAGCTTGTTAGTGCTAGAAACTAACACTCTGAGTCACTAACAAACGTACTGTTAGCTTGTTAGTGCTAGAAACTAACACTCTGACTCACTAACAAACGTACTGTTAGCTTGTTAGTGCTAGAAACTAACACTCTGACCCACTAACAAACATACTGTTAGCTTGTTAGTGCTAGAAACTAACACTCTGACTCACTAACAAACGTACTGTTAGTTTGTTAGTGTTAGAAACTAACACTCTGACTCACTAACAAACGTACTGTTAGCTTGTTAGTGCTAGAAACTAGCACTCTGACTCACTAACAAACGTACTGTTAGCTTGTTAGTGCTAGAAACTAACACTCTGACTCACTAACAAACGTACTGTTAGCTTGTTAGTGCTAGAAACTAACACTCTGACTCACTAACAAACGTACTGTTAGTTTGTTAGTGTTAGAAACTAACACTCTGACTCACTAACAAACGTACTGTTAGCTTGTTAGTGCTAGAAACTAACACTCTGACTCACTAACAAACGTACTGTTAGCTTGTTAGTGCTAGAAACTAACACTCTGACTCACTAACAAACGTACTGTTAGCTTGTTAGTGCTAGAAACTAACACTCTGAGTCACTAACAAACGTACTGTTAGCTTGTTAGTGCTAGAAACTAACACTCTGACTCACTAACAAACTTACTGTTAGCTTGTTAGTGCTAGAAACTAACACTGACCCACTAACAAACATACTGTTAGCTTGTTAGTGCTAGAAACTAACACTCTGACTCACTAACAAACGTACTGTTAGCTTGTTAGTGCTAGAAACTAACACTCTGACTCACTAACAAACGTACTGTTAGCTTGTTAGTGCTAGAAACTAACACTCTGACTCACTAACAAACGTACTGTTAGCTTGTTAGTGCTAGAAACTAACACTGACCCACTAACAAACATACTGTTAGCTTGTTAGTGCTAGAAACTAACACTCTGACTCACTAACAAACGTACTGTTAGCTTGTTAGTGCTAGAAACTAACACTCTGACTCACTAACAAACGTACTGTTAGCTTGTTAGTGCTAGAAACTAACACTCTGACTCACTAACAAACGTACTGTTAGCTTGTTAGTGCTAGAAACTAACACTCTGACTCACTAACAAACGTACTGTTAGCTTGTTAGTGCTAGAAACTAACACTCTGACCCACTAACAAACATACTGTTAGCTTGTTAGTGCTAGAAACTAACACTCTGACTCACTAACAAACGTACTGTTAGCTTGTTAGTGCTAGAAACTAACACTCTGACTCACTAACAAACGTACTGTTAGCTTGTTAGTGCTAGAAACTAACACTCTGACTCACTAACAAACGTACTGTTAGCTTGTTAGTGCTAGAAACTAACACTCTGACTCACTAACAAACGTACTGTTAGCTTGTTAGTGCTAGAAACTAACACTCTGACTCACTAACAAACATACTGTTAGCTTGTTAGTGCTAGAAACTAACACTCTGACCCACTCACAAACATACTGTTAGCTTGTTAGTGTTAGAAACTAACACTGACCCACTAACAAACGTACTGTTAGCTTGTTAGTGCTAGAAACTAACACTCTGACCCACTAACAAACATACTGTTAGCTTGTTAGTGCTAGAAACTAACACTCTGACCCACTAACAAACATACTGTTAGCTTGTTAGTGTTAGAAACTAACACTCTGACCCACTAACAAACATACTGTTAGCTTGTTAGTGCTAGAAACTAACAATTTGACCCACTAACAAACTCTCGCAACAACAACGCCCAAAATACCTTTTTTCTTTATTCATTTATCCATATAAATAAAGTATTTTATCCCGTATTGTCCGATAACATCAAAGAAATGTCTATGAACAATTTATATAACACCAAAGCCGTCTATATAAACAATTTACATTGTTTCTGGTCTGGCCAGTAATGTGCACACAAAGTGGGATTATTGATGGGGAAGCGCTAAACCCGTGTGGGTGGGTGGGCTGGGGGGTCATGAGGTGATCAGGTTTGACCCGTGGGGAGGGTAGCTCGGGTTCCTTGGATCACGAGCCCTTCAGGAGGATCGAGACACCCCCCTTCTCCCCCCCCCCGGCCACTTAAAGACAACTTAAAAAAAACGTCCAATTGTGTCTGTGAGAATAATTAACTTAAACTTCATTAAGGAAATCAACCAAATGACACTACATAATTAACCAGCTGACAGTAATTAACCAGCTGACAGTAATTAACCAGCTGACAGTAATTAACCAGCTGACAGTAATTAAACAGCTGACCGTAATTAACCAGCTGACAGTAATTAAACAGCTGACAGTAATTAACCAGCTGACATTAATTAAACAGCTGACAATAATTAACCAGCTGACAGTAATTCAACAGCTGACAATAATTAACCAGCTGACAGTAATTAACCAGCTGACAGTAATTAATCAACCAGCTGACAGTAATTAATCAACCAGCTGACAGTAATTAATCAACCAGCTGACAGTAATTAATCAACCAGCTGACAGTAATTAACCAACCAGCTGACAGTAATTAATCAGCCAGCTGATAGTAATTAATAAACCAGATGACAGTAATTAATCAACCAGCTGACAGTCATTAATCAACCAGATGACAATAATTAACTAGCCAGCTGGCAGTAATTAACCAACCAGCTCGCAGCAATTAACCAACTAGCTGACAGTCATTAACCAACCAGCTGTCAGCAATTAACCAACCAGCTGTCAGCAATTAACCAACCAGCTGACAGCAATTAACCAACCAGCTGACAGCAATTAACCAACCAGCTGACAACAATTAACCAACCAGCTGTCAGCAATTAACCAACCAGCTGACAACAATTAACCAACCAGCTGTCAGCAATTAACCAACCAGCTGGCAGCAATTAACCAACCAGCTGGCATCAATTAACCAACCAGCTGACAGCAATTAACCAACCAGCTGACAATTAACCAACCAGCTGTCAGCAATTAACCAACCAGCTGTCAGCAATTAACTAACCAGCTGTCAGCAATTAATCAACCAGCTGGCAGCAATTAACCAACCAGCTGGCAGCAATTAACCAACCAGCTGTCAACAATTAACCAACCAGCTGTCAGCAATTAACCAACCAGCTGGCAGCAATTAACCAACCAGCTGGCATCAATTAACCAACCAGCTGGCATCAACTAACCAACCAGCTGGCAGCAATTAACCAACCAGCTGGCAGCAATTAACCAACCAGCTGGCAGCAATTAACCAACCAGCTGGCAGCAATTAACCAACCAGCTGGCAGCAATTAACCAACCAGCTGGCAGCAATTAACCAACCAGCTGGCAGCAATTAACCAACCAGCTGGCAGCAATTAACCAACCAGCTGGCAGCAATTAACCAACCAGCTGTCACTAATACAAACCAAGGACCTGAATACACCTGCGTGTTTCTGACACCAGATTTATCAATCACGCGAAATCAGTTGACGGTGTTTTCTTCGTCAGGAAAACAGGACAGGTGTTTCCTTTCGCGGGTGTTAGTTATATAAAGACCAGATAACTGGGTCTTTGTGGCCACAAGACCCAAAACTTTCTCTTCTGAGGATCACGTCATAAGACCTACTGGTCTACCCGGACTGGTTAAGTTGAACACTAGTATTGCACAAATGTCTAATTTATCAACTTGAAGGTTCTCTGAACCAAAAAGTTGTGATTTAGGCTTAAATAGCAACGCTCTTCTTACCGAATAAAGCAAGCGAAAAATTGTGTATTCAATAATTTCGCAAAAATCATTCTGAACCTAACGAAAAAAAATATATATTTCATTGTGTTTATTATTAAATTATCTTAAACTTATCTAAAATATATTTAGTTGAATTAGGCTAAATTAAATTACGCTTGTTATAATAAGGTTAGGTAAGTTTTCTAAGGTTCTTTTGGTAGAAAATTATTAATTTTTACATTAACATAAATGAAAAATATATATATTTAAACGTATAAGAGACTTAATTTTAAATGAGTTTTTGCTAACTGACCAGTTTTACATATTCGGCACGACATATATATATATATATATATATATATATATATATATATATATATATATATATATATATATATATATATATATATATATATATATATATATATATATATATATATATATATGTGATGTCACCGTGGTTGTTTAATATATTTATAGATGGGGTTGTAAGAGAAGTAAATGCGAGGGTCTTGGCAAGAGGCGTGGAGTTAAAAGATAAAGAATCACACACAAAGTGGGAGTTGTCACAGCTGCTCTTTGCCGATGACACTGTGCTCTTGGGAGATTCTGAAGAGAAGTTGCAGAGATTGGTGGATGAATTTGGTAGGGTGTGCAAAAGAAGAAAATTAAAGGTGAATACAGGAAAGAGTAAGGTTATGAGGATAACAAAAAGATTAGGTGATGAAAGATTGAATATCAGATTGGAGGGAGAGAGTATGGAGGAGGTGAACGTATTCAGATATTTGGGAGTGGACGTGTCAGCGGATGGGTCTATGAAAGATGAGGTGAATCATAGAATTGATGAGGGAAAAAGAGTGAGTGGTGCACTTAGGAGTCTGTGGAGACAAAGAACTTTGTCCTTGGAGGCAAAGAGGGGAATGTATGAGAGTATAGTTTTACCAACGCTCTTATATGGGTGTGAAGCGTGGGTGATGAATGTTGCAGCGAGGAGAAGGCTGGAGGCAGTGGAGATGTCATGTCTGAGGGCAATGTGTGGTGTGAATATAATGCAGAGAATTCGTAGTTTGGAAGTTAGGAGGAGGTGCGGGATTACCAAAACTGTTGTCCAGAGGGCTGAGGAAGGGTTGTTGAGGTGGTTCGGACATGTAGAGAGAATGGAGCGAAACAGAATGACTTCAAGAGTGTATCAGTCTGTAGTGGAAGGAAGGCGGGGTAGGGGTCGGCCTAGGAAGGGTTGGAGGGAGGGGGTAAAGGAGGTTTTGTGTGCGAGGGGCTTGGACTTCCAGCAGGCATGCGTGAGCGTGTTTGATAGGAGTGAATGGAGACAAATGGTTTTTAATACTTGACGTGCTGTTGGAGTGTGAGCAAAGTAACATTTATGAAGGGATTCAGGGAAACCGGCAGGCCGGACTTGAGTCCTGGAGATGGGAAGTACAGTGCCTGCACTCTGAAGGAGGGGTGTTAATGTTGCAGTTTAAAAACTGTAGTGTAAAGCACCCTTCTGGCAAGACAGTGATGGAGTGAATGATGGTGAAAGTTTTTCTTTTTCGGGCCACCCTGCCTTGGTGGGAATCGGCCGGTGTGATAATAAAAAAAAAAAAAAAAAATAATATATATATATATGACGTTAAGCTTAACAGACTTAAGACAGGTGCTGAAGTTACTGTTTTTATGGGAAATTAAGTATAAGTGATAAAGTTAGGTTACTACACTGCACTTTTGTAAGTAAAGTAATACTGCATATCATTACTTTAATAAGTAATATAACACTGTGGATCATTACTGCTTTAAGTAATGTAATACTGTTTATCATTACTTTTATAAGTAATGTAACACTGTTTATCATTACTTTTATAAGTAATGTAACACTGTTTATCATTACTTTTATAAGTAATGTAACACTGTTTATTATTACTTTTATAAGTAATGTAACACTGTTTATTATTACTTTTATAAGTAATGTAACACTGTTTATTATTACTTTTATAAGTAATGTAACACTGTTTATTATTACTTTTATAAGTAATGTAACACTGTTTATTATTACTTTTATAAGTAATGTAACACTGTTTATCATTACTTTTATAAGTAATTTAACACTGTTTATCATTACTTTTATAAGTAACATAGCATTATCATTACTTTTATAAGTAAATGTAATACTGTTTATCATTACTTTTATAAGTAATGTAACACTGTTTATCATTACTTTTATAGGTATATGTAATATTGTTATAATTACTTTTAAAGTAATATAACACTGTACGTATCATTACTTTCAACTACGAAATATTTATTACACCATTACAGCGAGGCCTAAAATGAAGAGTAGTGTACCTAGAGTACATTTGAGTACAAAATAAAGTTCCAGGAGCTGTAACCTCTCTCACAAAATACAAAATATTCATTGACATGTTTTGTATTCTCTGCATTTTTCAAAATTCTTCACCAATTACGGTTTACAGAATTTATATATATATATATATATATATATATATATATATATATATATATATATATATATATATATTATATATATATTATATATATATATATATTATGCAAAACAACCACTCTGAAAGAATAGAGAAATTCCAAGCGCTTTCGTGACTACTCACATTATCAAGGAACTATGAAAGTGAAGCATCCAAGGAAGCTATATAAGGGGTCGGCCAGCACCTCACTATCAGATCCCACAACGGTTAAACACGTGACGCGCGGCGAGCCAACTTGGACAGGTCCTTTGCAAAACTCACCCCCAAGCTATTTATTTGTCCAGTGTATTATTAAATTCTACCCAAATTCTATTAATTATGAATGGATCTAATTTATATAAACCAAAGGAAATATTCATATTACTGTCAAAACTGCTTTTTATGAAACAAGATTCAATTATATTCCTGTCGACCATGGACTTGCTTGATACTACTTTCTCAACTTTTTGAAAATCAATTGGATGGTTAAAATCTCTTACATGAATAAATAGAGCATTGGAATCTTGTCCAGTTCTAATGCTATATTTATGTTGTTTTAATCTTAGTTCGAGATTTTTACCAGTTTGACCGTAATAAACTTTATCGCAAATTTTACAAGAAATCTTGATAAATTAGACACATGTGCAACTCTTGGGTATCTTTATTGAGGAAACGTTTCGCCACACAGTGGCTTCATCAGTCCATACATAGGAGAAACTTGAAGAACAGGAGGAGAATGAGGTAATCAGTCCCTCAACCTTGAGTCGATGTGTTCAGTCCATCAATCTTGAGTAGAATACGGCAGATGAGCGGAGAAGCAGCTTATAAACCGTATGGCAGGAGAGGTGTAGCAGTCATAGGTAGTGTCACATTTGTTCAATGTGGAAGTAGGTTGTGCCCAAGAATTAGGCAAGCGAAGAATTCCTAAGTATTAAGATCCCAAGAAGTTGCAGTGTCTGACAGGTTTGTAGATGAATGGTTCAGAGAACCGACATGTTGATAAATTAGACACATGTGCAACTCTTGGGTATCTTTATTGAGGAAACGTTTCGCCACACAGTGGCTTCATCAGTCCATACATAGGAGAAACTTGAAGAACCTGTCAGACACTGCAACTTCTTGGGATCTTAATACTTAGGAATTCTTCGCTTGCCTAATTCTTGGGCACGACCTACTTCCACATTGAACAAATGTGACACTACCTATGACTGCTACACCTCTCCTGCCATACGGTTTATAAGCTGCTTCTCCGCTCATCTGCCGTATTCTACTCAAGATTGTTAGGTAAGACACATATGCAACAGTTAGGTATCTTTATTTCGAAACGTTTCGCCTACACAGTAGGCTTCTTCAGTCGAGTACAGAAAGGTTGATAGAAGCAGAAGATACTTGAAGACGATGTAATCAGTCCATCACCCTTAAAGTTTTGAGGTGGTCAGTCCCTCAGTCTGGAGAAGAGCATTGTTCCGTTGTCTGAAACAATGCTCTTCTCCAGACTGAGGGACTGACCACCTCAAAACTTTAAGGGTGATGGACTGATTACATCGTCTTCAAGTATCTTCTGCTTCTATCAACCTTTCTGTACTCGACTGAAGAAGCCTACTGTGTAGGCGAAACGTTTCGAAATAAAGATACCTAACTGTTGCATATGTGTCTTACCTAACAATCTGTCGGTATTTCATACCATTTTAATGTTCTACTCAAGATTGATGGACTGAACACATCGACTCAAGGTTGAGGGACTGATTACCTCATTCTCCTCCTGTTCTTCAAGTTTCTCCTATGTATGGACTGATGAAGCCACTGTGTGGCGAAACGTTTCCTCAATAAAGATACCCAAGAGTTGCACATGTGTCTAATTTATCAACACGTCGGTTCTCTGAACCATTCATCTACAAACAAGGAATCTTATAGACACATCCATCAGCATTTTGGGGGGAATTCTTAATCAAAAGTTTTTTTACTGTATCAAGATTTTTGAATACAACTTTAATTTTAAAAGTCTTAAGAAGAGAAGGCATATCAACCAAGTTTTCATGGTAAGGGAGAACCAACATATTTTTAGTTGAATAAGGCTGGTTGCCCTTTTTTGGATTATAAAAAGTGTTCCTAGCAACTTTAAAAGATTTATCAATTACATTTCTTGGGTATTTTAAATCATTACCTATTTCATAAATTTTGGATATTTCCTCATCTATGAACTCAGGACTACAAATTCGTAAAGCTCTCAAAAACATTGATGAGAAAACAGACAGTTTGACTCTATCTTGATGCGAAGAATAATAGTGGACATAGGAACAGTTATTTGTAGGTTTTCTGTAAATTTTAAATTTGAATTCATTATTACCCTTAATAATTAAAACATCTAGAAAAGGCAATGAGTTATTTTCTTCAAACTCAACAGTAAAGTTTATAGAATGGGCTAAGCTATTTAATTTTCCAAGAAAATGGTGTATATCTACATTTTTGGGCATAAGACACAAAATATCATCAACATATCTGAACCATTTAGCTCTATTAGGGAGGATTGTGTTAAGCAACCTTGTTTCAAAAAATTCCATGTATAGGTTACTAAATGGTTCAGATATGTTGATGATATTTTGTGTCTTATGCCCAAAAATGTAGATATACACCATTTTCTTGGAAAATTAAATAGCTTAGCCCATTCTATAAACTTTACTGTTGAGTTTGAAGAAAATAACTCATTGCCTTTTCTAGATGTTTTAATTATTAAGGGTAATAATGAATTCAAATTTAAAATTTACAGAAAACCTATAAATAACTGTTCCTATGTCCACTATTATTCCTCGCATCAAGATAGAGTCAAACTGTCTGTTTTTTCATCAATGTTTTTGAGAGCTTTACGAATTTGTAGTCCTGAGTTCATAGATGAGGAAATATCCAAAATTTATGAAATAGGTAATGATTTAAAATACCCAAGAAATGTAATTGATAAATCTTTTAAAGTTGCTAGGAACACTTTTTATAATCCAAAAAAGGGCAACCAGCCTTATTGAACTAAAAATATGTTGGTTCTCCCTTACCATGAAAACTTGGTTGATATGCCTTCTCTTCTTAAGACTTTTAAAATTAAAGTTGTATTCAAAAATCTTGATACAGTAAAAAAACTTTTGATTAAGAATTCCCCCCAAAATGCTGATGGATGTGTCTATAAGATTCCTTGTATAATTTGCGATAAAGTTTATTACGGTCAAACTGGTAAAAATCTCGAACTAACATTAAAACAACATAAATATAGCATTAGAACTGGACAAGATTCCAATGCTCTATTTATTCATGTAAGAGATTTTAACCATCCAATTGATTTTCAAAAAGTTGAGAAAGTAGTATCAAGCAAGTCCATGGTCGACAGGAATATAATTGAATCTTGTTTCATAAAAAGCAGTTTTGACAGTAATATGAATATTTCCTTTGGTTTATATAAATTAGATCCATTCATAATTAATAGAATTTGGGTAGAATTTAATAATACACTGGACAAATAAATAGCTTGGGGGTGAGTTTTGCAAAGGACCTGTCCAAGTTGGCTCGCCGCGCGTCACGTGTTTAACCGTTGTGGGATCTGATAGTGAGGTGCTGGCCGACCCCTTATATAGCTTCCTTGGATGCTTCACTTTCATAGTTCCTTGATAATGTGAGTAGTCACGAAAGCGCTTGGAATTTCTCTATTCTTTCAGAGTGGTTGTTTTGCATATTTTGAAATCACCTGTTTACTGTGATCTTATTGCATATATATATATTATATATATATGTATATATATATATATATATATATATATATATATATATATATATATATATATATATATATATATATATATATATATATATATATAAATCAATATATACATATATATATATATATATATATATATATATATATATATATATATATATATATATATATATATATATATATATATATATATATATAAATCAATATATACACATATATATATATATATGTATTGATTTAAAAAATAAAGTATATTATGTTTGTATGTGTTAGTACGCCTTAGCACACGTGTATGTGTGTGTGTGTTGTACGTGTGCTAAAATGTGCTATACGTCTTTCAGAGAGTAGTGCTGAGAGCACCTGGGTGTTGGGAAGGCGGAGTGTTAGTACTGATAGCTAACACAACGACGTTTCGAGCAAGGGAAACGTTGGTGAAGACATTGCTCGAAATGTGCCCGTGTCACTGAAGCACCGGAAAAACGTTCAAATCACGTAATCCCCCGGAAAAAAAACAAGACTTGCAGAACAAGCGAAACGTTCCCTTGTCAAAGCTGGTTTGTGGAGCCTGTGTCTCCTCTCCACCAGCACCGGAGTGTTTAAAGCATGTAGTAGCACCAGTAAGAGATGTTGAAGAGACCAAAGAGAAGTGGGAAGATTCCTCTGCAATACTCGTCAATCTGGCGAGCTTTCACCTTGTTACTCTGCTTTACAGCTCTGGCGAACTGGGCCGCCACCAGCACTCTCTCGTCCTGTGCTCCTGAGATGCTGCCCAGCTTCTGTACGGATGGAGATAACAACAGTGAGATGAGAATACTGGGAGATTAGATTATCTCAATATCCCCTGGTCCTCCTCCTCCTGCTCCTCCTCCTGCTCCTTCTCCTCCTGCTCCTGCTCCTCCTGTTCCTTCTCTTTTTCTGTTACTCGTTTCGTTAAACGAATAACAGAGAACAGAGATCATTAGTTTTAGAGACGACATCTCTGATGTCTCCAGCATCCCCCTGTCTGCCACACCCATTCCTCAGACCCATACACATTCTGTCTCATTCCACTTCGTAACCCCCATTGACAAACTTCTTCCCGTTCCAACTAACTCTTTCTAAGTCTAAAGCAAACTTAATGCACTCTCTCTCTCTTCCCGCATCCTTCCCTCCTTCGATCTGATGTCCAACCTTTCACAGGCAAGACTTTTCCCAACTCACTCTGCTGTTTCTTGTGGTCACTTTGTTTGGGCACACTCCCAAACTTCTTCAAGAAATTTAAACCTTCACGTGAAAGACTGTAAACAAAAAAAACTGCGTCATCAGCAAAATACAACTGTGACAGCACACACTTTGTATCAAATTGATCCTCTTTTAATCTCACACCTCTTCTCAATACCAGCATCCATATTTAATATTAATAATAATTATAATAAAAACAATAATAATAATAATAATAATAATAATAATAATAATAATAATAACAATAATAATAATACTATTACTACTACTACTACTAATAATAATAATTAATATTACTACTACAGTAGCTACTACTACTACTACTACTGCTACCAATAATAATAATAATAATAATCATAATAATAATAATGATACTAAAAAAGCAAAAGGTTCACCACCATTTGCTGCTCTCTTATCCACTTATATTTTTGTCTAAGTGTAGTTCACTTAAATACTTCATCTTGTCTGGGTACTTCTTAATGAAACACTTACACTTATACTCTGCCAGGTATACTCTATCAGGTATAATCTACCTGGTATATTCTGTCAGGTGTATTCTATCAGGTATACTGTATCAGGTATACTCAGTCAGGTATTCTCTGCCAGATATATTCTTAATGACCTTCTCTTCCTATATTTACTACCGTTTACTCTCATTTCCACTTTTTTCTAATTATTATCTGTGCCTATGATTATGATTTGTGCCTATGATTATTATCTGTATCCTTAATTATTATCTGTGCCTATGATTATTTTCTGTATCTCCAGTTATTATTTATATCTATGATTATTATTATTCTACAATTAGATTTGATTTGGCTATAATTCGTTATGTTAAGATGTTCTGGTGTGTGTGTGTGTGTGTGTGTGTGTGTGTGTGTGTGTGTGTGCGTGTGTGTGTGTGTGTGTGTGTGTGTGTGTGTGTGTGTGTGTGTACTCACCTAGTTGTACTCACCTAGTTGAGGTTGCGGGGGTCGAGTCCGAGCTCCTGGCCCCGCCTCTTCACTGATCGCTACTAGGTCACTCTCCCTGAGCCGTGAGCTTTGTCGTACCTCTGCTTAAAGCTATGTATGGATCCTGCCTCCACTACATCGCTTCCCAAACTATTCCACTTACTGACTACTCTGTGGCTGAAGAAATACTTCCTAACATCCCTGTGATTCATCTGTGTCTTTAGCTTCCAACTGTGTCCCCTTGTTACTGTGTCCAATCTCTGGAACATCCTGTTTTTGTCCACCTTGTCAATTCCTCTCAGTATTTTGTATGTCGTTATCATGTCCCCCCTATCTCTCCTGTCCTCCAGTGTCGTCAGGTTGATTTCCCTTAACCTCTCCTCGTAGGACATACCTCTTAGCTCTGGGACTAGTCTTGTTGCAAACCTTTGCACTTTCTCTAGTTTCTTTACGTGCTTGGCTAGGTGTGGGTTCCAAACTGGTGCCGCATACTCCAATATGGGCCTAACGTATACGGTGTACAGGGTCCTGAACGATTCCTTATTAAGATGTCGGAATGCTGTTCTGAGGTTTGCTAGGCGCCCATATGCTGCAGCAGTTATTTGGTTGATGTGCGCTTCAGGAGATGTGCCTGGTGTTATACTCACCCCAAGATCTTTTTCCTTGAGTGAGGTTTGTAGTCTCTGACCCCCTAGACTGTACTCCGTCTGCGGCCTTCTTTGCCCTTCCCCAATCTTCATGACTTTGCACTTGGTGGGATTGAACTCCAGGAGCCAATTGCTGGACCAGTTCTGCAGCCTGTCCAGATCCCTTTGTAGTTCTGCCTGGTCTTCGATCGAGTGTATTCTTCTCATCAACTTCACGTCATCTGCAAACAGGGACACCTCAGAGTCTATTCCTTCCGTCATGTCGTTCACAAATACCAGAAACAGCACTGGTCCTAGGACTGACCCCTGCGGGACCCCGCTGGTCACAGGTGCCCACTCTGACACCTCGCCACGTACCATGACTCGCTGCTGTCTTCCTGACAAGTATTCCCTGATCCATTGTAGTGCCTTCCCTGTTATCCCTGCTTGGTCCTCCAGTTTTTGCACCAATCTCTTGTGTGGAACTGTGTCAAACGCCTTCTTGCAGTCCAAGAAAATGCAATCCACCCACCCCTCTCTCTCTTGTCTTACTGCTGTCACCATGTCATAGAACTCCAGTAGGTTTGTGACACAGGATTTCCCGTCCCTGAAACCATGCTGGCTGCTGTTGATGAGATCATTCCTTTCTAGGTGTTCCACCACTCTTCTCCTGATAATCTTCTCCATGATTTTGCATACTATACATGTCAGTGACACTGGTCTGTAGTTTAATGCTTCATGTCTGTCTCCTTTTTTAAAGATTGGGACTACATTTGCTGTCTTCCATGCCTCAGGCAATCTCCCTGTTTCGATAGATGTATTGAATATTGTTGTTAGGGGTACACATAGCGCCTCTGCTCCCTCTCTCAATACCCATGGGGAGATGTTATCTGGCCCCATTGCCTTTGAGGTATCTAGCTCACTCAGAAGCCTCTTCACTTCTTCCTCGGTTGTGTGCACTGTGTCCAGCACTTGGTGGTGTGCCCCACCTCTCCGTCTTTCTGGAGTCCCTTCTGTCTCCTCTGTGAACACTTCTTTGAATCTCTTGTTGAGTTCTTCACATACTTCCCGGTCATTTCCTGTTGTCTCTCCTCCTTCCTTCCTTAGCCTGATTACCTGGTCCTTGACTGTTGTTTTCCTCCTGATGTGGCTGTACAACAGTTTCGGGTCAGATTTGGCTTTCGCTGCTATGTCATTTTCATATTGTCTTTGGGCCTCCCTTCTTATCTGTGCATATTCATTTCTGGCTCTACGACTGTTCTCCTTATTCTCCTGGGTCCTTTGCCTTCTATATTTCTTCCATTCCCTAGCACACTTGGTTTTTGCCTCCCTGCACCTTTGGGTAAACCATGGGCTCATCCTGGCTTTTTCATTACTCCTGTTACCCTTGGGTACAAACCTCTCCTCAGCCTCCTTGCATTTTATTGCTACATATTCCATCATCTCATTAACTGGTTTCCCTGCCAGTTCTCTGTCCCACTGAACCCCATTCAGGTAGTTCCTCATTCCTGTGTAGTCCCCTTTCTTGTAGTGTGTGTGTGTGTGTGTGTGTGTGCAAATAGATGAATTCACACACGGACACAAACACACACGAAGAGGCGGGTCCAAGAGCTGTGACCTGTTTGCAACCACAAACAGGTGAGGAAATAGGCGAGAACACATACACACACACACACACACACACACACATACACACACACACACACACACACACACACACACACACACACACACACACACTAGTAGCAATCAGCGAAGAGGCGGGGCCAGGAGCTATGACTCGACCCCTGCAACCACAAATAGGTGAGTACACACACACACAAGTTTTCTTATCACCTACGGTGTTAGAACTGCCGGGAAGGGCGGAGCAGGGGGAGGCGCCCCCTCCAGCGTCACCCACGCCCTTGGACTCCCCAGGACTGGGCATGGGCGTGGTCTTGCTAGGCTGGGTGAAGGAGGGCGTGTGGGAGAACCTCTCTGCTAGGCAGGTTCCGTTAGAACCTTCCCTGGGGCGCAGCTCTACCTGTGGCCTCCTCCTCCACAGGTAGTTTACCAAGGTGAACTCCAGCAGAGCGCAGAACACGAACGCTGTCCGGGCGAAACAGAGGGATGAAACGTGTTTATTGAACATTTTTGGCTGTCTGGGGAATGATTTGAGAATAAGAACTAAACGCTTTCAGTGCACAGTTTTGTTATGGAGAAGAAATTAACGCTTTTAGCGAGCGAATTTGATATTTAGGGGGGGGGACATGAACGCTCTCAGCGATGGACTGTGTTACCCAGGAGAAATAAACGCTCTCAGCGATCGACTGTGTTACCCAGGAGAAATAAACGCTTTCACTGAGCGAAATTGGTATCCAGGGAACACTCAGAAGGACTCAGGGAACGGGTTGGGATTCGAACCCATGCCGAGTGAGTCCTGAAACTCACAGGCCAGTGCGTTAACCACTGGGCCAGCTGGCTACAATATGATTCATCCAACTAGGTACATTACTACGCCCCATCTTATTAGAGCCAACTGGCCCGGTGGTTAGCACACTGGCCTGTTTTACAACTCATTCGCCATAGGTTCAAACCCAAAACCAGTTCCCTGATTTCTTTGTGTTATGACGATTTTCTAACGTTTGGAAGGATGAAAGGTTTTTTTTAAATAAAGAACGTTTAGAAAGACTAAACGCGTTTAGCGTTTTTTCTGTCCAATGAATATTAAGAAGAGTGAAACGTTTATAGTTCAAGCAGCTTCTCGAAGAAGGTTGAAACGTCTCGAAGAAGAATTAAATGTTTTTATGGGGAGAATTTTTGCCATCCAGAGAATTTATATATATATATATATACATATATATATATATATATATATATATATATATATATATATATATATATATATATATATATATATATATATATATATATATATATATATATATATATATATATATATATATATATATATATATATATATATATATATATATATATATATATATATATATATATATATATATATATATATATATATATATATATATATATATATATATATATATATATATATATATATATATATGTCGTGCCGAATAGGCAGAACTTGTGATCTTGGCTTAAATAGCAACGTTCATCTTGCCATATAGGACAAGAGAAAATTTGTGTATGCAATAATTTCGCCAAAATCATTCTGAACCTAACGAAAAAAATATATTTCACTGTGTTTGTTTAGTATTAAATTACTGTAAACAAATCTAAAATATATTTAGTTGGGTTAGGCTAAAATAAATTGTTCTTTTTATAATAAGGTTAGGTAAGTTTTCTAAGATTCTTTTGGTGCAAAATTAATTTTTTTTACATTAACATTAATGAAAAAATATATCTTTAAACATATAAGAGAAATTTTAGAAAGGACTTAATTTTAAATGAGTTCTTGCTAATTGACCAGTTTTACATATTCGGCACGACATATATATATATATATATATATATATATATATATATATATATATATATATATATATATATATATATATATATATATATATATATACATATATATGTATGTATGTATGTATGTATATAACGTTTTTTTCACGTCATTCTACCAGATGTTTCGCCCTTAAGCCCCAATATAACGTGAACGTTGAATTCTTACGATGTAATTACAGAAAAATATACAGGTATATGTGAGTTAGCTTACCTGTGCAGGCTCCCATCCAGACGTCGATGGCCTTCACGTAGGATACCTGAGGTAGGCCGGCCTGTATCCCTGCAGGAGAGACAGGACAGTGTATGTAATGGTTGAAGACTCGATACTCAGGCCGATAATCGTAAGCGAGCTATGCTAAGCTATGACCAGAATTTTTAAAGGTGAAGCCAGTGGAAGGCCTCAGTCAGATGACCTAAAAGCTCCAATGTCAGGTCATCATATAACTAAAACTCGCGTCAGGAAACACTTGTCCTGTTTCTTGACGAGCATTACCTAACCTAAAATAACCTAACCAAACCTAACCTAACCTAACCTAACCTAGCCTAACCTACCCTAACCTAACCTAACCTATCCTAACCTAACCTAACCTAACCTAACAACCCTGGCCTACCTGTCCTAAAGCTGTCCTGGCCTAACCTAGCACAACCTGGCCTAAGGCCTAACCTGGCCTAACTAACCTCAACCTAACCTAATCTAACCTGGCCTCAACTGGCCTAACTAACCTAACCTAACCTAACCTAACCTAATCTAGCCTAAGGCCTAACCTGGCCTAACCTCTCTAACTTCAACCTAATCTAAGCCTAAGCCTAACCTGGCCTAACCTAGCCTAGCAAGCCTGGCCTAATCTAACTAACTTCCTTCTTAACTAACCTAACCTAACCTAACTAACCTAGCCTAACCTCAACCTAACCTAACCTAATCTAACTAACCTAACAACCTGGCCTAACCTAAGCCTGGTAACCTAAGCTTAACCTAACCTAAGTCTAACCTGGCCTAACCTCAACAACTAACCTGTCTAATCTAACCAACAACTACTTACCTTCCTCCTGGCCTAACCTAACCTAACCTAACCTGTCTAATCTAACCTAGCCTAACTCCTAGCTAACCTAACCTAGCCTAACTACAACAACAACCTAACCTAATCTGCTCAACAACTACCTAGCCTGGCCTAAGCCTAACCTAACCTAACCTAATCTAACCTAACCTAACCTAACCTAGCCTAACCTAACCTAACCTAACCTAATCTAACCTAGCCTAACCTAACCTAACCTAACCTATCCTAATCTAACCTAACCTAACCTAACCTAACTAGTGTGTAAGGCTGATACTGACAGTGTGTGGGGGAGGAGGGAAGTTATACTCACGTACACACTCTTACACACATGTACATGCAGAGTTATACACACACACACACACACACACACACACACACACACACACACACACACACACACACACACACACACACACACAAGAAAAAAGAACTAACAATCATCAAATAAATAGAGTAAGTCACATCAAACTAAGTTAGTCACTACACAGGACTTACTTCTGGGAGTCCAAGTTTACATCCATTAGTCCGGGAGGGAAGAGGGGAGGGAGGGAGGGAAGGAGGGAGGGAGGGAGGGAGGGAGGGAGGGAGGGAGGGAAGGAGGGAAGGAGGGAGGGAGGGAAGTAGATAGGGCAGTAAAGGAAGGTCAGACAATGGTTGTTGTGTGTAAAATGTTATTCCCAGGATATTTGTGTAATGGTTCAGAGACACTGTACGTCCTCCTGTTCTGTTCTATGGTGTCCCTGTGGTGAATGTTAACAACCTTCAGGCACCGGTGTTTAGTGTATCGAATGTTGTGTCTCGAGACACCAGTGTTTAGTGTATTGAACGTTGTGTCTCGAGACACCAGTGTTTAGTGTGGTGAATGTTGTCTCGAGAAACCAGTGTTTAGTGTATTGAATGTTGTGTCTCGAGACACCAGTGTTTAGTGTGGTGAATGTTGTGTCTCGAGACACCAGTGTTTAGTGTGGTGAATGTTGTGTCTCGAGACACCAGTGTTTAGTGTATTGAATGTTGTGTCTCGAGACACCAGTGTTTAGTGTATTGAATGTTGTGTCTCGAGACACCAGTGTTTAGTGTGGTGAATGTTGTGTCTCGAGACACCAGTGTTTAGTGTAGTGAATGTTGTGTCTCGAGACACCAGTGTTTAATGTAGTGAATGTTGTGTTTCGAGACACCAGTGTTTAGTGTATTGAACGTTGTGTCTCGAGACACCAGTGTTTAGTGTAGTGAGTGTTGTGTCTCGAGACACCAGTGTTTAGTGTAGTGAATGTTGTGTCTCGAGACACCAGTGTTTAGTGTAGTGAATGTTGTGTCTCGAGACACCAGTGTTTAATGTAGTGAATGTTGTGTTTCGAGACACCAGTGTTTAGTGTATTGAACGTTGTGTCTCGAGACACCAGTGTTTAGTGTAGTGAGTGTTGTGTCTCGAGACACCAGTGTTTAGTGTAGTGAATGTTGTGTCTCGAGACACCAGTGCTTAGTGTTGTAAATGTTGTCTCGAGACACCAGTGTTTAGTGTAGTGAATGTTGTGTCTCGAGACACCAGTGCTTAGTGTGGTAAATGTTGTCTCGAGACACCAGTGTTTAGTGTAGTGAATGTTGTGTCTCGAGACACCAGTGCTTAGTGTGGTGAATGTTGTGTCTCCAAACACCAATGTTTAGTGTGGTGAATGTTGTCTCGAGACACCAGTGTTTAGTGTAGTGAACGTTGTGTCTCGAGACACCAGTGTTTAGTGTGGTGAATGTTGTGTCTCGATATACCAATATTTAGTGTGTTGAATGTTGTGTCTCGAGACACCAGTGTTTAGTGTAGTGAACGTTGTGTCTCGAGACACCAGTGTTTAGTGTGTTGAATGTTGTGTCTTGAGACACCAGTGTTTAGTGTGGTGAATGTTGTGTCTCGAGACACCAGTGTTTAGTGTGTTGAATGTTGTGTCTCGAGACACCAGTGTTTAGTGTGTTGAATGTTGTGTCTTGAGACACCAGTGTTTAGTGTGGTGAATGTTGTGTCTCGAGACACCAGTGTTTAGTGTGTTGAATGTTGTGTCTTGAGACACCAGTGTTTAGTGTGGTGAATGTTGTGTCTCGAGACACCAGTGTTTAGTGTGTTGAATGTTGTGTCTTGAGACACCAGTGTTTAGTGTGGTGAATGTTGTGTCTCGAGACACCAGTGTTTAGTGTGTTGAATGTTGTGTCTCGAGACACCAGTGTTTAGTGTGTTGAATGTTGTGTCTTGAGACACCAGTGTTTAGTGTGGTGAATGTTGTGTCTCGAGACACCAGTGTTTAGTGTGGTGAATGTTGTGTCTCGAGACACCAGTGTTTAGTGTGTTGAATGTTGTGTCTTGAGACACCAGTGTTTAGTGTGGTGAATGTTGTGTCTCGATATACCAATATTTAGTGTGTTGAATGTTGTGTCTCGAGACACCAGTGTTTAGTGTAGTGAACGTTGTGTCTCGAGACACCAGTGTTTAGTGTGGTGAATGTTGTCTCGAGACACCAGTGTTTAGTGTAGTGAACGTTGTGTCTCGAGACACCAGTGTTTAGTGTGGTGAATGTTGTGTCTCGAGACACCAGTGTTTAGTGTGGTGAATGTTGTGTCTCGAGACACCAGTGTTTAGCGTAGTGAATGTTGTGTCTCGAGACACCAGTGTTTAGTGTGGTGAATGTTGTCTCGAGACACCAGTGTTTAGTGTAGTGAACGTTGTGTCTCGAGACACCAGTGTTTAGTGTGGTGAATGTTGTGTCTCGAGACACCAGTGTTTAGTGTGGTGAATGTTGTGTCTCGAGACACCAGTGTTTAGTGTAGTGAATGTTGTGTCTCGAGACACCAGTGTTTAGTGTAGTGAATGTTGTGTCTCGAGACACCAGTGTTTAGTGTAGTGAACGTTGTGTCTCGAGACACCAGTGTTTAGTGTGGTGAATGTTGTGTCTCGAGACACCAGTGTTTAGTGTAGTGAACGTTGTGTCTCGAGACACCAGTGTTTAGTGTGGTGAATGTTGTGTCTCGAGACACCAGTGTTTAGTGTAGTGAACGTTGTGTCTCGAGACACCAGTGTTTAGTGTGGTGAATGTTGTGTCTCGAGACACCAGTGTTTAGTGTAGTGAATGTTGTGTCTCGAGACACCAGTGTTTAGTGTGGTGAATGTTGTGTCTCGAGACACCAGTGTTTAGTGTGGTGAGTGTTGTGTCTCGAGACACCAGTGTTTAGTGTGGTGAATGTTGTGTCTCGAGACACCAGTGTTTAGTGTGGTGAATGTTGTGTCTCGAGACACCAGTGTTTAGTGTAGTGAATGTTGTGTCTCGAGACACCAGTGTTTAGTGTAGTGAATGTGGTGATGTGTACCTGGCGTGTATGTTGTGAATATTGAGTACATCCTCCATTCTGCATGAGTACTGTATTTGTGCTCCTGAAGGCTAGATTCTACATCCCCTGTCCTCTCGCCTAATTAAAACCGAGCACAGAGTACGTAATGTACATTGTACACCCGTCTTTTCCCTGAGTACCGCCTGAAGACAGGCTTATAGCGTATTCTTTATCTTGTGGAATATGGCCCAGTGGTTAACGCAATGGCCTGTGGTGCTTTAGGGCTTACTTGCCATGAGTTCGATCCCCACCGCTTTGCCTGATTTGTTTGCAGTCGTATCAGAGGGATTTCATCAGTCATAATATAGCCATGAGAAGGAAGTTATGGCTACTGGGAGGGAACTCTGTGGTCCAGAAGACGTTAAGACTTTCTATTAATATCTTGAAGACCTGTAAGACACTTTAAGACTTTTCCTACTGTCTTGATGAATTATGTATACACATTAAGACTTTTCTTACTATCCTGAAGACCTGTAAGACACATTAAGACTTTTCTTACTGACCTGGCTACCTGTAAGACACATTAAGACTTTAGATACTAACCTGAGGACTTGTGTTAGACATATAGACTTTTCTTACTGACCTGACGACCTGTA
>NC_091358.1:6350976-6378476 GCF_038502225.1 Cherax quadricarinatus
CCTGACCTATAATTAATTACCCCAGGGAACTTAGTAAATGTCTAAACCTGTGCTTAATTATCTAGGGGGAAGGAAGTAATTATCTTTATCTGTGGTTAATTACCACAGTGAAAGGAAGTAATTACTTTAACCTATAGCTAATTACCCCAGGGAAGGCAGTAATTACCTGAACCTGTGGTTAATTACCCCAGAGTAATTCACCTGTGGTTAATTACCCCTGAGTAATTCACCTGTGGTTAATTATCACAGGGAAAGGAAGTAATTACCTTAAGCTATGGCTAATTACCTCAGGGAAGGCAGTAATTACCTGAACATGTGGTTAATAACCACGGGGAAAATTAACCTGTGATTAATTATCCCAGGGAAAGGAAGTAATTACCTTAACCTGCAGTTAATTACCCGCGGAAGGAGAGTAATTACCTTAACCTGTGGTTTATTACTCCGGATAAAGGAAATAATTACCTTAACCTGTGCTTAATTACCCCGGGCATAATTAGCCACAAGTTAAATAACTCTTACTAATAAAAGCAATGCTGGTGTTAATTATCTAATTAATTAAGTGGTTCAGTAATTTACCTTCTGAACGAGAAGATATTAATTATCCAGCTGACAATTCAGAGGGGGACTGACCCCCTCAAACCTACTCCATGAAGACTGACAGATTGACCCCATCATTGTTATCAAACGGATGTTCAAAAGAGGAAGTGTATGGAAGCCGCTGTCATACCTGTTTACAGTATAAGAACGTGGGAATGGAGGAGCACTTCAGTAGGCCTACTGGACTGTCTTACTCTGATGGGTTAGATTATCAACAAGAGGATGAATAAGACACATGTGCAGCACCTAGGTGTCTATATGGAGGTGTTGTATATGTGCTTTCGATATGTTCTCACTACCTGGGCTTGACAGAGCTTCTGTTGAGCGGTTAAATATCCAAAACTCCGTGCTTATTTCCATAATGTTAATACTATCGATAGAACCATTAATATGCATAACAATTTACGCTCTACGTACAGTATTACCCGTTCAATATAGCGAACTTTACGTGTCGGACACGCGTTGTAAAACACTCGCTATAGTGAACACGGATATTCCACCGCTGCCTAGACTCTAATTTCCTGAACGGGATAAACAGAGAGAGTAATGAGATGCGAGCAACAGTAATTCCACCCTGTAATAACGGTAATGCCGTACGAGTCATTAACAGGTTTAATTGGCAATCAGAACCGAGGAAGTTTACCGAACATGGAGTAGCATTCTTCAGTGCCGACGATGCTGGGTGTTGTTGGGGGAGCAGTTACTCAGGCAACTGAGATTCTATATTGCAAAGGGAAGAGATTATATATAGATATATATATATATATATATATATATATATATATATATATATATATATATATATATATATATATATATATATATATATATATATATATATATATATATATACATATATATACATATATATATATACATATATGTATATATATATATATATATATATATATATATATATGTCGTGCCGAATATGTAAAACTGGTCAATTAGCAAGAACTCATTTAAAATTAAGTCCTTTCTAAAATTTTCTCTTATATGTTTAAAGATATATTTTTTTCATTAATGTTAATGTAAAAAATTTTAATTTTGCACCAAAAGAATCTTAGAAAACTTATCTAACCTTATTATAACAAGAACAATTTATTTTAGCCTAACCCAACTAAATATATTTTAGATTTGTTCACAATAATTTAATACTAAACAAACACAGTGAAATATATTTTTTTCGTTAGGTTCAGAATGATTTTGGCGAAATTATTGCATACACAAATTTTCACTTGTCCTATATGGCAAGATGAACGTTGCTATATAAGCCAAGATCGCAAGTTCTGCCTATTCGGCACGACATATATACACTGAAAAAATCTATTTTCTTTTCGTGAATCTTAGAAGTGTGAGAATGAGAAATGCCAATGATAAACTTGACCAAATGTGTTTCGAAATGTTCGTGAGTCACGATCACCATCATCAGTGTTAGAATATATAAAAATACAATTAAAATGTCTTCCCTAAAAGAAATTCTGAATGGTACAGAAACTTACTGAACCAGCCTGTTGTAGGCCTACTGGCCCATGCTGGTCAGGTCTAACTCACAGCCTCCAAACATACGCCCACTCATGTTCCCGTCCAAACTATATAAAGTTGCCCAAACTTTTCGCCTACACAGTAGGTTTCTTTAGTCAAATACAAAGGGAACAGTAATAACGAAATGAAGGTGATGTAGTCAGTCCATCAGTCATAGAGAAAAAATATTTGAGGAGGTCAGTCCCTCAGCCTGGAGAAGAGTTCAGCTCTATGGTCTGGAACAAGGTGGTCAGTCCCTCAGCCTGGAGAAGAGTTCAGCTCTATGGTCTGGAACAAGGTGGTCAGTCCCTCAGCCTGGAGAAGAGTTCAGCTCCATGGTCTGGAACAAGGTGGTCAGTCCCTCAGCCTGGAGAAGAGTTCAGCTCCATGGTCTGGAACAAGGTGGTCAGTCTCTCAGCCTGGAGAAGAGTTCAGCTCCATGGTCTGGAACAAGGTGGTCAGTCCCTCAGCCTGGAGAAGAGTTCAGCTCCATGGTCTGGAACAAGGTGGTCAGTCCCTCAGCCTGGAGAAGAGTTCAGCTCTATGGTCTGGAACAAGGTGGTCAGTCCCTCAGCCTGGAGAAGAGTTCAGCTCTATGGTCTGGAACAAGGTGGTCAGTCCCTCAGCCTGGAGAAGAGTTCAGCTCCATGGTCTGGAACAAGGTGGTCAGTCTCTCAGCCTGGAGAAGAGTTCAGCTCCATGGTCTGGAACAAGGTGGTCAGTCCCTCAGCCTGGAGAAGAGTTCAGCTCCATGGTCTGGAACAAGGTGGTCAGTCCCTCAGCCTGGAGAAGAGTTCAGCTCTATGGTCTGGAACAAGGTGGTCAGTCCCTCAGCCTGGGGAAGAGTTCAGCTCTATGGTCTGGAACAAGGTGGTCAGTCCCTCAGCCTGGAGAAGAGTTCAGCTTTATGGTCTGGAACAAGGTGGTCAGTCCGTCAGCCTGGAGAAGAGTTCAGCTCCATGGTCTGGAACAAGGTGGTCAGTCCCTCAGCCTGGAGAAGAGTTCAGCTCCATGGTCTGGAACAAGGTGGTCAGTCCCTCAGCCTGGAGAAGAGTTCAGCTCTATGGTCTGGAACAAGGTGGTCAGTCCCTCAGCCTGGAGAAGACTTCAGCTCCATGGTCTGGAACAAGGTGGTCAGTCCCTCAGCCTGGAGAAGAATTCAGCTCTATGGTCTGGAACAAGGTGGTCAGTCCCTCAGCCTGGAGAAGAATTCAGCTCTATGGTCTGGAACAAGGTTTATTGTTTTACTTCCTCGGTTTATTGTTGTTACTTCCATTACTGATACCTGGATATTGCTTGGCATAGCAATGAAAACGGGTTGGACAAATAATTTTTGTTAGTTTGGGTTTGAGAAGGACCTGCCCAGTATGGGCCAGTAGGCCTCCTGCAGTGCAACTGCATTCTTATGTTCTTATGTTTCCTCTCCACAAGGCTCGTTTTCCTTCCTCCTTTGTCCCGTTAGCAAGATAAAGCTGGCGATACATGTTGCATGTGTGAATTATACACACCTAAGTGTTCAACATGTGTCTTACAGACACCTAAGTGTTCAACATGTGTCTTACAGACACCTAAGTGTTCAACATGTGTCTTACAGACACCTAAGTGTTCAACATGTGTCTTACAGACACCTAAGTGTTCAACATGTGTCTTACAGACACCTAAGTGTTGCACATGTGTCTTACAGACACCTGTGTCGCACATGTGTCTTACAGACACCTAAGTGTTCAACATGTGTCTTACACACACCTAAGTGTTGCACATGTGTCTTACAGACACCTAAGTGTTGCACATGTGTCTTACAGACACCTAAGTGTTGCACATGTGTCTTACAGACACCTAAGTGTTGCACATGTGTCTTACTGACACCTAAGTGTTGCATATGTGTCTTACAGGCACCTAAGTGTTGCACATGTGCCTTACAGACACCTAAGTGTTGCACATGTGTCTTACAGACACCTAAGTGTTGCACATGTGTCTTACAGACACCTACGTGTTGCACATGTGTCTTACAGATACCTAAGTGTTGCAGATGTGTCTTACAGACACCTAAGTGTTGCACATGTGTCTTACAGACACCTAAGTGTTGCACATGTGTCTTACAGACACCTAAGTGTTGCACAGGTGTCTTACAGACACCTAAGTGTTGCACATGTGCCTTACAGACACCTAAGTGTTGCACATGTGTCTTACAGACACCTAAGTGTTGCACATGTGTCTTACAGACCCCTAAGTGTTGCACATGTGTCTTACAGACACCTAAGTGTTACACATGTGTCTTACAGACCCCTAAGTGTTGCACATGTGTCTTACTGACACCTAAGTGTTGCATATGTGTCTTACAGACACCTAAGTGTTGCACATGTGTCTTACAGACACCTAAGTGTTGCACATGTGTCTTACAGACACCTAAGTGTTACACATGTGTCTTACAGACACCTAAGTGTTGCACATGTGTCTTACTGACACCTAAGTGTTGCACATGTGTCTTACAGACACCTAAGTGTTGCACATGTGTCTTACAGACACCTAAGTGTTACACATGTGTCTTACAGACCCCTAAGTGTTGCACATGTGTCTTACTGACACCTAAGTGTTGCATATGTGTCTTACAGACACCTAAGTGTTGCACATGTTCCTTACAGACCCCTAAGTGTTGCACATGTGTCTTACTGACACCTAAGTGTTGCATATGTGTCTTACAGACACCTAAGTGTTGCACATGTGCCTTACAGACCCCTAAGTGTTGCACATGTGTCTTACAGACCCCTAAGTGTTGCACATGTGTCTTACTGACACCTAAGCGTTGCTCATGAGTCTTACAGACACCTAAGTGTTGCACATGTGTCTTACAGACACCTAAGTGTTGCACATGTGTCTTACAGACACCTAAGTGTTGCACATGTGCCTTACAGACCCCTAAGTGTTGCTCATGTGTCTTACAGACACCTAAGTGTTGCACATGTGTCTTACAGACACCTAAGTGTTGCACATGTGTCTTACAGACACCTAAGTGTTGCACATGTGCCTTACAGACCCCTAAGTGTTGCTCATGTGTCTTACAGACACCTAAGTGTTACACATGTGTCTTACAGACACCTAAGTGTTGCACATGTGTCTTACAGACAACTAAGTGTTGCACATGTGTCTTACAGACACCTAAGTGTTGTTCATGTGTCTTACAGACACCTAAGTGTTGCACATGTGTCTTACAGACACCTAAGTGTTGCACATGTGTCTTACAGACACCTAAGTGTTACACATGTGTCTTACAGACAACTAAGTGTTGCTCATGTGTCTTACAGACACCTAAGTGTTGCACATGTGTCTTACAGACACCTAAGTGTTGCACATGTGTCTTACAGACACCTAAGTGTTGCACATGTGTCTTACAGACAACTAAGTGTTGCACATGTGTCTTACAGACACCTAAGTGTTGTTCATGTGTCTTACAGACACCTAAGTGTTGCACATGTGTCTTACAGACACCTAAGTGTTGCACATGTGTTTTGTCAAGATACAGCTTTTGGCCCCCCTCGGGGGGGGGAGCGGTATATTAATCAACGGGGCCGTTACAAATTGCTTCCGTTATTGTGTTGCAACGAGAAAATTGCATAAAAAACGGCGGCACTACTACGTAAGTGACGTCATGCGCATCGGTCAGCACTTGCAACTAACACCTGAGTAATGACATGAGATGAGACTTCCCACAGGTGGGCGAAACATTGCACTGGTGGGCGAAACATCACACTGGTGGGCGAAACATCACAGTGGTGGGCGAAACATCACACTGGTGGGCGAAACATCACACTGGTGGGCGAAACATCACACTGGTGAGCGAAACATCACACTGGTGAGCGAAACATGACACTGGTGCGCGAAACATGACACTGGTGAGCGAAACATCACACTGGTGGGCGAAAAAACGATGGTGTAACGTCTCTCTTTGAACGCGGGTCATACGTTGAATAGACACAGGCAGTATAATGAGAGGCTTTATCTGCGATATATATATATATATATATATATATATATATATATATATATATATATATATATATATATATATACATATATATATATATATATATATATATATATATATATATATATATATATATATATATATATATATATATATATATATATATAAATATATATATATACATACATACATACACTACACACAGTGGTTTCGTCAGTCCAATAGTATGAGGTAATCAGTCCCTCAGTCTGGAGTCGTTGTGTTCAGTCCACTAATCTTGAGAAGAATTTCTCAAGACTGATGATGCTAGCACTATAACACGAGATGATAACAAGACTACAGAAGATAACAACAAGAGGGGAGAAGATAGGAATAAAGGCAGTAAGATAAGAGGGTCATGAGAGAGGGTCAACAGCATAACGTGTTCACCTCAAAATTAACTTTGTATTGTGTTAACAGAAACTCGTTGCTGGTCGGATGCTGAGGCAGCCATCTTGATGTGTTAATAATATATTATAAAGCTGAAAATAATTTGAGTGTGTGTGTGTGTTTGTTTGTGTCAGTGTGTGGGATGTTTGTGTGTGTGTGTAGGAGGTGTTTGTGTGTGTGTGTGTGTGTGGGAGGTGTTTGTGTGTGTGTGTGTGTGTAGGAGGTGTTTGTGGGAGGTGTTTGTTTGTGTGTGTGTGTGTGTGTGTGTGTGTGTGTGTGTGTGTGTGTGTGGGAGGTGTTTGTTTGTTTGTGTGTGTGTGTGTGTGTGTGTGTGTGTGTGTGTGTGTGTGTGTGTGTGTGTTTGAGTGTGTGTGTGTGGTGTGTGTGTGTGTGTTTGAGTGTGTGTGTGTGTGTGTGTGTGTGTTTGTGGTGTTTGTGTGTGTGTTTGTGTGGGGGAGGTGTTTGTGTGTGTGTTCTCACCTAGTTGTGGCTTCAGGGGTCGAGTCACAGCTACTGGCCCCTTTCCCTCTTCACTGGTCGCTACTGGGTCACTTTTCCTCCTCCGTGAACTCTATCATACCTCTTCTTAAAGCTATGTATGGATCCTGCCTCCACTACATCACTTCCCAGACTATTCCACTTACTGACTACTCTGTGACTAAAGAAATGCTTCCTAACATCCCCGTGATTCATCTGAGTCTTCAACTTCCAGCTGTGTCCCCTTGCTGCTGTGTCCAATCTCTGGAACATCCTGTCTCTGTCCACCTTGTCGATTCCTCTCAGTATTTTATATGTAGTTGTCATATATTCCCTATCTCTCTTGTCCTCCAGTGCCGTCAGGTCGAATTCTTTTAACCTCTTCTCGTAGGACATACCTCTTAGCTCCGGGACTAGTCTTGTTGCAAACCTTTGCACTTTCTCTAGTTTCCTTACATGCTTGGCTAGGTGTGGGTTCCAAACTGGCGCTGCATACTCCAGTATGGGCATCACGTACACAGTGTATTTGGTCCTGAATGATTACTTATTAAGATGTCGGAATGCTGTTCTGAGGTTTGCTAGGCGCCCGTATGCTGCAGCAGTTATTTGGTTGATGTGCGCCTCAGGAGATATGCCGGGTATTATACTTACCCCAAGATCAGTTTCCTTGAGTGAGGTTTGTAGTCTCTGGCCCCCTATACTGTACTCCGTCTGTTTTCTTCTTTGCTCTGCCCCAGTCTTCAAGATTTTGCACTCGGTGGTGTTAAACTCCAGGAGCCAGTTGCTGGACCAGGCCTATAGCCTGTCCAGATCCCTTTGTAGTTCTGCCTGGTTCTTGTCCGACTGAATTCTTCTCATCAACTTCACATCATCTGCAAACAGATACTTTGGAATCTATTCCTTCAGTCATGTCGTTCACAAATACCAGAAAAAGCACTGGTCCTTGGACTGACCCCTGTGGCACCCCGCTCGTTACAGGCGCCAACTCTGACACTTACCCACGTACCATGACTCGCTGTTGTCTTCCTGACAGGTATTCCTTGATCCATTGTAGTGCCTTCCCTGCTATCCTTGCCTGGTCCTCCAGCTTTTGCGTTAATCTTAAAGTCCAATAAAATGTGATGTACTCACCCCTCTCTCTCTCTCTTGTCTTACTGCTGTCACCCCTTTCTTGTAGTTTGGCTTCATTCGTCCGGCCCTTCCTGCTTCTCTCTCCACTTGTAACTCTACTATATATTCGAAGCCTCAATATCTGCTCTACTCAAGGTGAATACTAAGCCCAGTCTCGCTGGTTCAGCCTCTCCTCTCTCTCTGATATTGTTCCTTATGTGTTGGTACATGAGGTGGGGCTGTGTGTGTGTGTGGGGAGAGGCGTTGTGTGGGGTGGGGGCTGTGTGTGTGTGTGTGTGGGGAGAGGCGTTGCGTGGGGTGGGGGCTGTGTGTGTGTGTGTGGGGGTGTTTGTGTATGTGGGGGTGTTTGTTTGTTTGTGTGTGTGTGTGTGTGTGTGTGTGTGTGTGTGTGTGTGTGTGTGTGTGTGTGTGTGTGTGTGTGTGTGTGTGTGTGTGTGTGTGTGTGTGTGTGTGTGTGTGTGTGTGTACTCACCTAGCTGTGGCTGCAAGGGTCGAGTCTCACCCCCAACAAATTTTACGAATATTAAAAACGAAAAAAAAAATTAGGATTATTTTCATTTTTAATTAATTTTTTTTCGATCCACCACCATTAATATTTTGACGGAAAAAACCCGTCAGAGGTGACCCAAACTAACTATAATTTTCCAGTGACTCAAAACTGACAATCCAGGACCACCCATTCTTTTTGTTAATACCGGAAACCAATTTTGCATTTATTTAATAAATGAGAAGCCACTTAGAGGGGAATATGAATTATTACTTAAAAGAGATTTGTATATTTTGACCTCGATCAGCGCCCCTCTTCAGCAGCTCTAACACACACACACACACACACACACACACATATATATATATATATATATAGACAAAATACATTGACAAAACATTCACAATAATACGATAGAAAGTAAAACAACATAGGTGACTCAGAGCTACATCTCGAATACTTCGTTCAGCTCCCCGGCGGTGGGCCGCGTGCCCAGAATGCTGCAGGCATTTCCTCTCTGGACACTTTTACACTCCCCCATACACACGATGCCAGTAGCTGTAACTCGACCTCTGCAACCACATATAGGCGAGTAGATGAGTACACACATACACTCACACACACACACACACACACACACACACACACACACACACACACACACACACACACACACACACACACACACACACACACACACACACACACACACACACACACACACACACACACACACACATACGCAGTGGAGACGGGAAGGCCTCTGGGGGGACAGAACAGAGGGGGACACCAGCAAGGAATATACCAACAAGTGTTGGATGACATACATACAAATGAGGAGGAGGTGAAGAAGCTGCTAAGGGACATCGATACCTCAAAGGCAATGGGACCGGACAACATCTCCCCGTGGGTCCTTAGAGAGGGAGCGGATATGTTGTGCGTGCCACTTACCACAATCTTCAACACATCCCTGGAAACTGGGCAACTACCTGAGGTATGGAAGACGGCAAATGTAGTCCCCATTTTTTAAAAAATAGACAGAAAAGAGGCACTAATCTATAAACCTGTGCCACTGGCGTGTATAGTATGCAAAGTTATGGAGAAGATTTTCAGGAGGAGAGTGGTGGAGCACCTGGAACGGAACAAGAGTATAAACGCCAACCAGCACAGATTCATGGAAGGCAAATCCTGTGTCACAAACCTTCTGGAGTTTTATGATAAAGTAACAGAAGTGAGACACGAGAGAGAGGGGTGGGTTGATTGCATCTTCTTGTACTGCAAGAAGGCCTTTGACACAGTTCCTCGCAAGAGATTAGTGCAGAAGCTAGGGCACTGGAATGGATCAGAGAATACCTGACAGGGAGGCAACAACGAGTCATGGTACGTGATGAGGTATCACAGTGGGCACCTGTGACGAGCGGGGTCCCACAGGAGTCGGTCCTAGGACCAGTGCTATTTTTGTTGTATGTGAATGACATGATGGAAGGGTTAGACTCAGAAGTATCCCTGTTCGCAGATGATGTGAAGTTAATGACGAGAATTAAATCAGATGAGGACCAGGCAGGACATCAAAGAGACCTGGACAGACTGGACACTTGGTCCAGCAACTGGCTTCTCGAATTTAACCCCGCCAAATGCAAAGTCATGAAGATCGGGGAAGGGCACAGAAGACCCCAGACGGAGTATAGGCTAGGTGGCCAGAGACTGAAAATCTCGCTCAACGAGAAAGATCTTGGGGTGAGTATAACACCGAGCATGTCTCCGGAAAAACACATCAACCAGATAACTGCTGCAGCATATGGGCGCCTGGCAAACCTGAGAATAGCGTTCCGATACCTCATTAAGGAATCGTTCAAGACACTGTACACCGTTTACGTCAGGCCCATACTGGAGTATGCAGCACCTGTCTGGAACCCGTACTTGATCAAGCACGTCAAGAAATTAGAGAAAGTGCAAAGGTTTGCGACAAGGTTAGTTCCAGAGCTAAGGGGGAAATGTCCTATGAAGAAAGGTTAAGGGAAATCGGCGTGACGACACTAGAGGACAAGAGGGTCAGGGGAGACATGATAACGACATATAAAATACTGCGCGGAATAGACAAGGTGGATAAAAACAGGATGTTCCCGGGAGGGGACACAGAAACAAGAGGTCACAGCTGGAAGTTGAAGACTCAGATGAGTCAAAGGGATGTTAGGAAATATTTCTTCAGTCATAGAGTTGTCAGGAAGTGGAATAGCCTAGAAAGTGACGTAGTGGAGGCAGGAACCATACATAGTTTTAAGACGAGGTATGATAAAGCTCAGGGAGCAGGGAGAGAGAGGACCCAGTAGCATCCAGTGAAGTGGCGGGGCCAGGAGCTAAGACTCCACCCATACAACCACAAATAGGTGAGTACACACACACACACACAAACAAACAAACAAACAAACCCACAACCCAAAACATTCTCCAGATGCCAAAAAAATCAATCATTTAATAATTGAAGTATAACTAAGTTCAAGCCTCGGGTTACCTGTCAACTTCCTCAACTTCCGCACAACTAAATTATCTGTAGTGACTGATGGAACATCACGGGGTATTTGTCAGCCATATTGGACGTGAAGCCGAGCTGGCATGAACATGTTAGCTTCTAGTGAGGGATCTTTGTAGTCTCTGTTTCCCGTCTGTCTTCCTGACGTAAGGCAGTTGTCATCTTGTTTCAAGGAAAAGCCAGTAGAAGACAACAAGAAAAAGCCAGTATAAGAGAACAAGAAAAAGCCAGTAGAAGACAACAAGAAAAAGCCAGTAGAAGACAACAAGAAAAAGCCAGTATAAGACAACAAGAAAAAGCCAGTAGAAGACAACAAGAAAAAGCAAGTATAAGACAACAAGAAAAAGCCAGTAGAAGACAACAAGAAAAAGCCAGTAGAAGACAACAAGAAAAAGCCAGTAGAAGACAACAAGAAAAAGCCAGTATAAGACAACAAGAAAAAGCCAGTAGAAGACAACAAGAAAAAGCCAGTAGAAGACAACAAGAAAAAGCCAGTAGAAGACAACAAGAAAAAACCAGTATAAGACAACAAGAAAAAGCCAGTAGAAGACAACAAGAAAAAGCCAGAATAAGACAACAAGAAAAAGCCAGTAGAAGACAACAAGAAAAAGCCAGTATAAGACAACAAGAAAAAGCCAGTAGAAGACAACAAGAAAAAGCCAGTAGAAGACAACAAGAAAAAGCCAGTAGAAGACAACAAGAAAAAGCCAGTACAAGACAACAAGAAAAAAACAGTATAAGACAACAAGAAAAAGCCAGTAGAAGACAACAAGAAAAAGCCAGTAGAAGACAACAAGAAAAAGCCAGTAGAAGACAACAAGAAAAAGCCAGTATAAGACAACAAGAAAAAGCCAGTAGAAGACAACAAGAAAAAGCCAGTAGAAGACAACAAGAAAAAGCCAGTAGAAGACAACAAGAAAAAGCCAGTATAAGACAACAAGAAAAAGCCAGTATAAGACAACAAGAAAAAGCCAGTATAAGACAACAAGAAAAAGCCAGTAGAAGACAACAAGAAAAAGCCAGTAGAAGACAACAAGAAAAAGCCAGTATAAGACAACAAGAAAAAGCCAGTAGAAGACAACAAGAAAAAGCCAGTATAAGACAACAAGAAAAAGCCAGTATAAGACAACAAGAAAAAGCCAGTAGAAGACAACAAGAAAAAGCCAGTAGAAGACAACAAGAAAAAGCCAGTAGAAGACAACAAGAAAAAGCCAGTAGAAGACAACAAGAAAAAGCCAGTAGAAGACAACAAGAAAAAGCCAGTAGAAGACAACAAGAAAAAGCCAGTAGAAGACAACAAGAAAAAGCCAGTAGAAGACAACAAGAAAAAGCCAGTAGAAGACAACAAGAAAAAGCCAGTAGAAGACCAGTACATCACTGCTAACACAGAGAGTTGCAGCAGTGATAGTCAGTAGCAATCTGACAGTCATACGTCAGGTGGGTCTTGCAACATTGCAATCTGACAGTCACACGTCAGGTGGGTCTTGCAACATTGCAATCTGATAGTCACACGTCAGATGGGTCTTGCAACATTGCAACCTGACAGTCATACGTCAGGTGGGTCTTGCAACATTGCAATCTGACAGTCACACGTCAGATGGGTCTTGCAACATTGCAACCTGACAGTCACACGTCAGGTGGGTCTTGCAACATTGCAACCTGACAGTCACACGTCAGGTGGGTCTTGCAACATTGCAACCTGACAGTCACACGTCAGGTGGGTCTTGCAACATTGCAACCTGACAGTCACACGTCAGATGGGTCTTGCAACATTGCAACCTGACAGTCACACGTCAGGTGGGTCTTGCAACATTGCAACCTGAGTCATACGTCAGGTGGTCTTGCAACTTTGCAAACAGTGATGCAATGTCACTGTGCAAATAAATGCATATGCCAAAATTTTGTGCGTGACCAATGTAATTCCAACCTTGTGTAATGTAATTCCCACCTGGTGCTGTGGTTAGCAATGTAATTCCCACCTGGTGCTGTGGTGAGCAATGTAATTCTTACCTGATGAAATGTAATTTCCACCTGGTGCTGTTGTGAGCAATGTAATTCCCACCTGATGAAATGTAATTTCCACCTGGTGCTGTGGTGAGCAATGTAATTCCCACCTGGTGCTGTGGTGAGCAATGTAGTTCCCACCTGGTGCTGTGGTAAGCAATGTAATTCCCACCTGGTGCTGTGGTGAGCAATGCAATTCCCACCTGGTGCTGTGGTGAGCAATGTAATTCCCACCTGGTGAAATGTAATTCCCACCTGGTACGATGGTAAGCAATGTAATTCCCACCTGGTACGATGGTAAGCAATGTAATTCCCACCTGGTGAAATGTAATTCCCACCTGGTACTCGACCACCCAGTAAAGCTGTCATCGTACAGATTTAATTTTTTTCCTTGTGAGTGTAGGCAGCCAGTAGAAGACAGCACTGGAAGTACCAACCCCGTCTGTCTGGGCCACTAGACTCTGAGTGTCAGCCGACAGCTCCTTCCCCTAATTTATAAAACAATTACAGACTAATGGCTTTATTTTGTAGTTAAACGTAATGGAGAGTACGTTCTTTAAGTCAGGGTATTAATGAGGGTGTGTGTATGTCTACCTGGAGTTTACCTGGAGTTTACCTGGAGTTTACCTGGAGTTTACCTGGAGTCTACCTGGAGTTTACCTGGAGTTTACCTGGAGTTTACCTGGAGTTTACCTGGAGTTTACCTGGAGTTTACCTGGAGTTTACCTGGAGTTTACCTGGAGTTTACCTGGAGTCTACCTGGAGTCTACCTGGAGTTTACCTGGAGTTTACCAGGAGTTTACCTGGAGTCTACCTGGAGTTTACCTGGAGTTTACCTGGAGTCTACCTGGAGTTTACCTGGAGTTTACCTGGAGTTTACCTGGAGTCTACCTGGAGTTTACCTGGAGTTTACCTGGAGTCTACCTGGAGTTTACCTGGAGTCTACCTAGAGTCTACCTGGAGTTTACCTGGAGTTTACCTGGAGTCTACCTGGAGTTTACCTGGAGTTTACCTGGAGTTTACCTGGAGTCTACCTGGAGTCTACCTGGAGTTTACCTGGAGTTTACCTGGAGTTTACCTGGAGTCTACCTGGAGTTTACCTGGAGTTTACCTGGAGTCTACCTGGAGTTTACCTGGAGTTTACCTGGAGTTTACCTGGAGTCTACCTGGAGTTTACCTGGAGTTTACCTGGAGTTTACCTGGAGTCTACCTGGAGTTTACCTGGAGTTTACCTGGAGTCTACCTGGAGTTTACCTGGAGTTTACCTGGAGTTTACCTGGAGTCTACCTGGAGTTTACCTGGAGTCTACCTGGAGTTTACCTGGAGTTTACCTGGAGTCTACCTGGAGTCTACCTGGAGTTTACCTGGAGTTTACCTGGAGTCTACCTGGAGTTTACCTGGAGTCTATCTGGAGTTTACCTGGAGTTTACCTGGAGTCTACCTGGAGTCTACCTGGAGTTTACCTGGAGTTTACCTGGAGTCTACCTGGAGTCTACCTGGAGTTTACCTGGAGTTTACCTGGAGTCTACCTGGAGTTTACCTGGAGTCTACCTGGAGTTTACCTGGAGTTTACCTGGAGTCTACCTGGAGTTTACCTGGAGTTTACCTGGAGTTTACCTGGAGTCTACCTGGAGTTTACCTTGAGTCTACCTGGAGTTTACCTGGAGTCTACCTGGAGTTTACCTGGAGTCTACCTGGAGTTTACCTGGAGTCTACCTGGAGTTTACCTGGAGTTTACCTGGAGTTTACCTGGAGTCTACCTGGAGTTTACCTGGAGTCTACCTGGAGTTTACCTGGAGTCTACCTGGAGTTTACCTGGAGTCTTCCTGGAGTCTACCTGGAGTTTACCTGGAGTCTACCTGGAGTTTACCTGGAGTCTACCTGGAGTTTACCTGGAGTCTACCTGGAGTTTACCTGGAGTCTAACTGGAGTTTACCTGGAGTCTACCTGGAGTATACCTGGAGTCTACCTGGAGTCTACCTGGAGTCTACCTGGAGTTTACCTGGAGTCTACCTGGAGTTTACCTGGAGTCTACCTGAAGTTTACCTGGAGTCTACCTGGAGTTTACCTGGAGTCTACCTGGAGTTTACCTGGAGTTTACCTGGAGTCTACCTGGAGTCTACCTGGAGTCTACCTGGAGTTTACCTGGAGTCTACCTGGAGTTTACCTGGAGTCTACCTGGAGGGTATTTCAGAAATTTTGATTGTTTAACATAAAGGGGAAACTACAAGATCGATTTCTATAGGCCTAGGAAGGGAATTTATATAGCATTCCTTGCAATTCTTATTATATAGAAATTCTCAGTATGCACCAGACTTACGCTAATTTTTAGATATTTGCTATACCTTATAACTGTATATTTGCTATACCTTATAAGAGAGTAGCTTGACTGTGAGAGGAGTGGTTTTGGCTATTAGTAGACGGAGTATCGAGCCTCAGCTAACCTTTCGTGTATAATTTTGTACAATTATTCACTAAATCTTCACTCTCACGTGAATAATTAAGATAAACATGGATCGGGTTATAGAAGTCTTGTTCTTAGATGCCTTAAAAAGATTTACTGAGTCTGTCTAGATACATGTAATGGTAGCAGGTACTAACCTCGGGTGTTGTCAGGGCCAGCAGGTGTTGGAGAGACACACAGGTGTTAGCTACCTGCGTTCGTCACTGGGTTACATTGTTGACAAGTTGGCAGGTGTTTATTGTGTATGTAGGTATTAGTCACGTGTTTCTCTGGTGTAATGATGACGTTGGTGCTCTCTCTCTTGCTCTCTCTCTCTCTCTCTCTCTCTCTCTCTCTCTCTCTCTCTCTCTCTCTCTCTCTCTCTCTCTCTCTCTCTCTCTCTCTCTCTCTCTCTCTCTCTCTCTCTCTCTCTCTCTCTCTCTCTCTATCTCTCTCTCTCTTTCTCTCGCACATCACTTAAACACACGCGCCTGTCTCGTCATGAGACATGATTCCCTCTCATTACACCCAATACAAGCCTTAATCAACTCTCTCTCTTTCTCTATCTTTCTCTCGCTTTCTCTCTCAATCTCTCATCCCACGAGACTTTCCATTAAACACATTCGCTGTCACTGCTTTCCCCAGGTGTATCCTCAGTATATCTATGAAAGTTCCCTCTTGAAATGTTCCTTGAAAAACTTTCGATTAAAAAAATTATTAATTATTATTAATTATTATTATTATTATTATTATTATTATTATTATTATTATTATTATTATTATTATTATTATTATTATTATTATTATTATTATTATTATTATTATTATTGTTATTATTATTATTATTATTATTATTATTATTATTATTATTATTATTATTATTATTATTATTATTATTATTATAAACTAACATTACTGTTTGGGATCTGTTGTAACAGGTGTTAGTCATCCCCGTTTTGGGAGCTGTTGGATACGACTTGAACACACACTGTGAACACACACATCATGAACAGTGAACACACACACACACCATGAACAGTGAACACACATACACACCATGAACAGTGAACACACATACACACCATGAACAGTGAACACACACACACACCATGAACAGTGAACACACACACACACCATGAACAGTGTACACACACACACACACCATGAACAGTGAACACACACACACACCATGAACAGTGAACACACACACACCATGAACAGTGAACACACACACACACCATGAACAGTGTACACACACACACCATGAACAGTGAACACACACACACCATGAACAGTGAACACACACACACACACACAATGAACAGTGAACACACACACACCATGAACAGTGAACACACACACACACACAATGAACAGTGTACACACACACACCATGAACAGTGTACACACACACACCATGAACAGTGAACACACACACACCATGAACAGTGAACACACACACACACACACAATGAACAGTGAACACACACACACCATGAACAGTGAACACACACACACACACACAATGAACAGTGTACACACACACACCATGAACAGTGTACACACACACACCATGAACAGTGAACACACACACACCATGAACAGTGAACACACACACACACCATGAACAGTGTACACACACACCATGAACAGTGAACACACACACACACACACACAATGAACAGTGAACACACACACACACCATGAACAGTGAACACACACACACACACACCATGAACAGTGAACACACACACACACACACACACCATGAACAGTGAACACACACACACACCATGAACAGTGAACACACACACACACCATGAACAGTGAACACACACACACCATGAACAGTGAACACATGCACACAAACAGTGAACGCACACACAATGAACAATGAACACACACACACACACAATGAACAGTGCACACACACACACACACACACACACACACACACACACACACACACACACACACACACACACACACACACACACACACACACACAATGAACAGTGAACAGATACACAATGAACACTAAACACACGCAATGAACACACAAGGGCTGACAGACACACTCAAACACAAAATCGCGTCCCTCACAAAAAAAAAAACACCACCAGTGTTTGTTTAAACACCCAACTCTTTAAACGAGAAAATGCTGCGGTATTTAATTCTAAAAATACTGGAATCTAAACATTGACAAATGTCTGTCAATTCCATTTAAAACAAACAGTGAAAATTTTGCTTACGTAGGAAAAACACACAAACACGGAATTTCACGTTAACTTAAGTGCTTTAAAAAAACACGAAGGTGGAGCCTTGAGGTTAACTAAGGGCTCTGGATCCAAGGACCCGGAGATACCCTCTTCCTACCTCGGATCAAAGCAGGACCATCTATTATAGTTTCCAGCGTTATTAGATTCTCGTAAATTTATAAAGCCACGCTGTTTCTGTTTACCCCAGTTCGATTCCCCTTACCATCGTTCACTACTGTTTGTTACCAAGTTATGCGCTAGTAACTAGGGTTTTCGTGTTGTTTAAAGGTATTAAATGGCTGGTGATATTTCGTGGGTTTATGAACGTTTTTATTTGTTCTCTGGCGTTCACTTGTTCATTAGTTGTTGTGATTCCTGTGTTTGTTCTTATTTGTTGTGTTTGTTCTGATGACTGATGTTATTGGTCTCCCAACTCTGGTTTTCATGATATTTGCTAGAATCTCTCTCTCTCTCTCTGTCTGTCTGTCTCTCTCTCTCTCTCTCTCTCTCTCTCTCTCTCTCTCTCTCTCTCTCTCTCTCTCTCTCTCTCTCTCTCTCTATGTTTTTTTTATTTTTTTTTTTTTTTTTTTTTTTTTTTTTTTACACAGGGTTTGACAAGGTTAAGGATCCCTAGCTTTATTGACAGCTATTTACAGGTTAAGGATTCCTAACTTTATTGGCAAGCTAAGAGCTGTTACCTACATCAGCTCATTTGAAAGCATTTTTGTTATGAGACATACAAGTAGGGAACAGGATGAAGTTGGAGCCATCTGTGGGCCAGCATTTTCATTTGATCAACTGACGTTATCTCGTTGACATCATTATGCTGTACGAATGTGTTCCATACTCGAGTCATCCTGGGTATGTATGATCTCAGATGGAGTGATGTTCTGGAGAAGGGTACAGCCAGAGTGAAGTTGCTGCTTTCTGCCCGTCTTGTGGCATAAAAGCTTGTTTCACGCTGTCCTCGAAGTGGATCCAAGTGTGGTATTTTGACAATATTGGCCTTGTACATAACAGTAAGGCCACCCACATCCCTCCTATGTTGAAGGCTCTGCTGAAATGACAGATCTATCCAGGATGGGTCCAGGCGAGAGATGAGACGTCTTGCTCTGTTCTCTACTCTGTCAAGCAGTCGCAGATGAGAGGGGGGGCAGGCAAACCAAGAAAGTGGAGCATACTCAAGGTGTGAGCGTACTTGTGCCTCGTACAGGATCTTGCAACCCCTACTGTCAAGCAGATGCGAGATACGGCGAAGTGCTGTAAGCTTCCTGGCTGCCTTGTTTGCAAGATTTACAACATGGTTCTTCATGGTTAGTTTGGAGTCAAATTTCACCCCAAGGATATCAACTTCTTCTCCAGGTGCCAACATCGTCCCATTCATCCTTACTACTGCGCCAGCATTACCATCATGGTGCCTAGAGACGAACATCATTTGCGTTTTTTCAGGTGCAAATGTTACTTGCATCTATTTCCCCAAGCTGATATAGCTCTCAGCTGGTGATTGATGTAGCTTAGAGCAGCTGGCATTTCTTCTCTTGGATAAGTGAATGTCAGTGTACAGTCGTCTGCATATGCATGTGATTCTGGGATGAGATGAAGAAGGTCGTTGAAGTAGACATTCCATAACAGTGGACCCAGCACACTTCCTTGTGGAACGCTTGCCCCAATAGGATGCCTTGCTGATTCCGTTCCATTGAGGACTACACTTAGAGATCTACCTATGAAGGTAATCACTGAGGAGACATAGCGTAGAGCCTGCAATTCCCAGTGCTTGAAGTTTTGCTAAGAGGCCCTGGTGCCACACCCGGTCGAAAGCGCCAGCAATGTCCAGTGCTACCACACAGCTGACTTTGGATTCATCCAGTGACTGGTGCCACTTAGTGGAGGTTTAACAACAGATCAGCAGCAGAGTAACCTTTCCTGAAGCCATATTGACGATCACAAAGTAGTGAGTGGTAGTCAAAAAAAAATCTGTCATTTGTCTTGAGATTATTGTCTCAAGGATCTTACCAGTGATTGACAGGAGTGACACTGGTCTGTAGTTGCTGATTTCTGCTCTGCTCTTCTTTTTGTGAACAGGGACTACATTTGCCTCTTTCCATGGAGAGGGCCATTTACACTGTACTAGGCAGTGCTGAAAGATGCGAGTTAGAGGTGCTGCTAGCTGGTCTGCACATCTTCTCAACAATCTTGGGCTCAACTTGTCTGGGCCCACAGCCTTTTCTTGGTCAAGTGATTTAAGAAGGAAATGCACCTCCTCCTGCCTTATTGTCACCCCTGACAGTTTTGACACAGTTCTTGCACAGTTCTCTCTCTCTCTCTCTCTCTCTCTCTCTCTCTCTCTCTCTCTCTCTCTCTCTCTCTCTCTCTCTCTCTCTCTCTGTCTCTCTCTCTCTCTCTCTCATGTACATATATGCAACATTATCTCTCAGGCCACATCAGGATTCGAACCCGCACACTCTGCATCAAAGTACGTCGACACACACGGCCGTGTAGCGACAGTAAGGCGTAATTAGATGCACACTCTGAAGGTTCGAATCCTGATGTGACCTGAGAGAGATAATAAAATTTCGAATTGTTAAGCATATATATATATATATATATATATACATATATATATATGATATATATATATATATATATATATATATATATATATATATATATATATATATATATATATATATATATATATATATATATATATATATATATACATATTATTGTGGTAGGCAGTGGAGGGGACTGACTCACCTATCTGAAAGGACTCCTGACAGGTGGTAGGGACTATCTTCTCCATCTCGAACTGTGGCATCCTCATATTCTTGTACATTTTAATGGGAGTGTCGCTTTTCCAGGAGAGATTCAGTTCCTTCATGGTCTTGGAAACTGTCGTGGCAGAGAATCAATGAGCAATGAGTGTTTAATGGCGGTCTTTAATGATAAACACACACGCACATACACACATACACACACACACACACACACACACACACACACACACACACACACACACACACACACACACACACAGTGTTTGGAAATTAACAAAAACTGTTAAATAAAGTTGCATTGAACTGCTGAACACTAATTTTTGCACGGAGTTGGATATTATTTATTTTCGGAACTATGGCTTACTAATGTCTAGGATTGTAAGGTGTCTCTCAGTGTATATACACTGTATGTACACTGAGAGGTGTGTATATGTTTCTCAGTGTATATACACTGAGAGGTGTGTATACGTTTCTCAGTGTATATACACTGAGAGGTGTGTATATGTTTCTCAGTGTATATACACTGAGAGGTGTGTATATGTTTCTCAGTGTATATACACTGAGAGGTGTGTATATGTTTCTCAGTGTATATACACTGAGAGGTGTGTATATGTTTCTCAGTGTATATACACTGAGAGGTGTGTATATGTTTCTCAGTGTATATACACTGAGAGGTGTGTATATGTTTCTCAGTGTATATACACTGAGAGGTGTGTATATGTTTCTCAGTGTATATACACTGAGAGGTGTGTATATGTTTTTCAGTGTATATACACTGAGAGGTGTGTGTATGTTTCTCAGTGTATATACACTGAGAGGTGTGTGTATGTCTCTTAGTGTATATACACTGAGAGGTGTGTATATGTTTACCAGTTGAAGATTGAGACACTTATGCAGCATATGGGAATCTTTATTCAGGAAACGTTTCGCCACACAGTGGCTTCATCAGTCCAATACAAAGAGGAAGGCGTAAGGAGAGGAGGAGTATGAGGTAATCAGTCCCTCAACCTGGAGTCGATGTGTTCAGTCCATCAATCTTGTAGAATGTACAGCATAGGGCCGTAGACGTGGCTTATATACTGTAGTGAGGTGAGGTGAAGCAGGCGGAGGCGGGGTCATAGTGGTACCATCCACTAGTCGAAGTAGGTCTTCGTCCAAAGGTTGAACAAGTGTTGAAGAATTCTTTGTAACAAGATCCCATGATGCTGCAGTGTCTGACAGTTGTGATGAATGGTTTGAAAAAGTGTCTCAATCTTCAACTTGTCGGTTTTTCAAACCATTCATCACATGTTTATCAGTGTATATACACTGAGAGGTGCGTGTATGTCTCTCAGTGTATATACACAGAGGTGTGTGTATGTTTCTCAGTGTATATACACTGAGAGATGTGTGTATGTTTCTCAGTGTATATACACTGAGAGATGTGTGTATGTCTCTCAGTGTATATACACTGAGAGATGTGTGTATGTCTCTCAGTGTATATACACTGAGAGATGTGTGTATGTTTCTCAGTGTATATACACTGAGAGATGTGTGTATGTCTCTCAGTGTATATACACTGAGAGATGTGTGTCTGTCTCTCAGTGTATATACACTGAGAGATGTGTGTATGTCTCTCAGTGTATATACACTGAGAGGTGAGTGTATGTCTCTCAGTGTATATACACTGAGAGATGTGTGTATGTCTCTCAGTGTATATACACTGAGAGGTGTGTATATATCTCTCAGTATACGTACACTGAGAGTATACTTCAATCCCAATTTTACATATTAAAGTATTCTTGATTATTGGTGTACCTGTGACATGGAGTCTTAACGACCTTCGTGTATTGGAAAGGTTTTAAACCCCATTAACCAATTAGTTCAACCAATTTTTTTAAGTGAATGGAAAGTATGCATTTTGGAAGAACCTATGTGGAACCTACTTACCTGTTAGGTTCAACTGTGACAACATTTACTCAGGCACTTTAAAAGAACATAAATAGAACCATATGGAGTTTATCGCATCACCGTAGGTAATTATTCATCTACCAGGGGTAGATAACTCTCCAGGTAGACGGATAATAATCTACATACCTAATGCAGAACTCCTGGTACTAGTAGGTTCAAGAGGTCCTGGATATTTGCATGAGGTGATAGCCTGGGTTCTGAGGCGTTGTGGTTCAACCGTACTCTGGTTCCTAACTGGAATTTATATTTGATACAAATAACTTATCCAGCGAAGTTGAGAAGGATAATACCTACCAGTTCAGGATTACAGACGACAGTATCGTTCCTAGCTTAGTGAGTCCTTGACCGTAGAGCTGCAACATACCTCAATCCTCTCGAGACAGTGTCTCGCTTTCATTTACTGGGATGATTTGGCTTGATTTTCCGATGATCCTTCCAGCTGGGTGAAATCCAAGAGACTGGTGCATTCTAACCCTTCCAGTTTATCATACACTATAGCACTTCACTGAAGAATACACTCTAGCCTTTCTACTCTAGAGTGCACCTTGTACATTCCGCACTAGTATACAAACTGGCCCTTTCGTTCTCTAGTACAAAGTAGAGGATACACTCAAACACTCACACTCACACATACACACACTCATATCACATGCACTCCTGAACGCCCCATCAATAATGATTAACAAATACTGCACGTTCATTCCAGAGAATTGAGTGAAAAATACTGGGTGTTGATATTTCGTTGCATGGAATTTGTGAGGTTTGAACCATGACTGCCAGCCTAGAGTGAGGTTCATGCTGCCCAAATGGCTTGTTATTTCTGCATACAACAAACAACATATAGCAAGTAATATACAGTTTATAGGCACGCCATGCACACACCATCACACCATGCACACACAACACACACACACACACACACACACACACACACACACACACACACACACACACACACACACACACACACACACACACACACACACACACACAATACACACAAGCCAACACACATACAACATACAATCATCGTTTCTCACCAAACCTACACGTTTTAAACACAACCCACACAGGTTAGAACCTCTAAATTATACAAAACCTATCCAGGTCACTGAATGCATTTGCAGTCAGCCACAACCTACCCACGGCCCTCGCAACACTTGCCAGCTACAGTTCCAACCTATCCCCTGCTCTCTGGATACCAACACAGTCATCGAGAACCCAGTTACACTCAGGCATTTGACAGGTGACAGGGGAAACAAATCACCGCCAGGAGAAGGTCAGTTAAGAGTTGTACCTCAGGGCTTGACTCGACCCTACTCTTATATTCTTGTATTTGTACAGGCGAGAAAAGCGATCTCTGCCGCGGTTCAGGCTATGTTGCTGTTTTTCCGTGGTTTGGTGTTGGATTTGTAGTCCCGTGATATGGTCGAGGCTTTTTTGGTTTCAGCGGAGGCTCGAGAACAGAACAGATGAACAATAATATAGACAGAGGAATTATTTTGTTCAACAAATATTGCTAGAATATTAGAAAATGCAAAACACACACACAGTACATACCCACACACACACACACACACACACACACACACACACAATATGAAAATGACATAGCATCGAAAGTCAAGACTGACCCGAAGCTGTTGCACAGCCACATCAGGAGGAAAACAACAGTCAAGGACCAGGTAATCAGACTGAGGAAGGGTGATGGGGAATTCACAAGAAACGACGAGAGGTATGTCAGGAGCTCAACACGAGATTTAAAGAGGTATTTACAGTGGAAACCAGTAGGACTCCAGGAAATCAGAACAGGGGGGCACACCAGCAAGTGCTGGATGAGGTACATATACCAAGGAGGAGGTGAAGAAGTTGCTATGCGAACTTGACACCTCAAAGGCGGTGGGACCAGACAACATCTCTCCGTGGGTCCTTAAAGAGGGAGCAGAGATATTGTGTGAGCCATTAACAAAGATCTTCAACACATCATTTGAAACTGGGCAACTCCCTGAGGTATGGAAGATGGCAAATGTAGTCCCAATTTTTAAAAAGGGAGACAGACATGAGGCACTAAACTACAGACCTGTATCACTAACGTGTATAGTATGCAAGGTCATGGAGAAGATCATCAGGAGGAGAGTGGTGGGGCACCTGGAAAGAAACAAGTGTATAATTGACAACCAGCACGGTTTCAGGGAAGGAAAATCCTGTGTCACAAACCTACTAGAGTTTTATGACAAGGTGACAGAAGTAAGACAAGAGAGAGAAGGGTGGATCGACTGCATATTTTTGGACTGCAAGAAGGCCTTCGACACAGTTCCTCACAAGAGGTTACTGCAAAAGCTAGAGGATCAGGCACACATAACAGGAAAGGCACTGCAATGGATCAGAGAATACCTGACAGGGAGGCAACAACGAGTCATGGTACGCGACGAGGTGTCAGAGTGGGCGCTTGTGACAAGCGGGGGGGAGGTTCCACAGGGAGGTCAGTCCTAGGACCTGTGCTGTTCTTGGTATATGTGAACGACATAACGGAAGGGATAGACTCAGAAATGTGTCCTTGTTTGCAGATGATGCGAAGTTAATGAGAAGAATCAAATCGGATGAGGATCAGGCAGGACTACAAAGAGACCTGGACAGGCTACAAGCCTGGTCCAGCAACTGGCTCCTTGAATTTAACCATGCCAAATGCAAAGTCATGAAGATTGGGGAAGGGCAAAGAAGACCGCAGACACAATATAGTTTAAATGGCCAAAGACTGCAAACCTCACTCAAGGAAAAAGATCTGGGGGTGAGTATAACACCGAGCATATCTCCTCGGGGCACATCAATCAGATAACTGCTGCAGCATACGGGCGCCTGGCAAACCTACGGATAGCGTTCCGATACCTCAGTAAGGATTCGTTTAAGACTCTGTATACCATTTACATCAGGCCCATACTGGAGTATGCAGCACCAGTTTGGAATCCACACCTAGTCAAGCACGTCAAGAAATTAGAGAAAGTGCAAAGGTTTGCAACAAGACTAGTCCCAGAGCTACGGGGATTGTCCTACGAAGAAAGGTTGAGGGGAAATCGGCCTGACGACACTGGAGGACAGGAGGGTCAGGGGAGACATGATAACGACATATAAAATACTGCGCGGAATAGACGAGGTGGACAAAGACGGGATGTTCCAGAGATGGGACACAGACACAAGAGGTCACAATTGGAAGTTGAAGACTCAGATGAATCAAAGGGATGTTAGGAAATATTTCTTCAGTCATAGAATAGTCAGGCCGTGGAATAGCCTAGAAAGTGATGTAGTGGAGGCGGGAACCATACATAGTTTAAGGCGAGGTATGATAGAGCTCATGGGGCAGGGAGAGAGAGGACCTAGTAGCAATCAGCGAAGAGGCGGGGCCAGGAGCTGTGAATCGACCCCTGCAACCACAAATAGGTGAGTACAAATAGGTGAGTACACGCACACACACACACACACGACAAAAACACGAGAACACAAAACAAACACGGACAGAGGGAGACAGTGAAGCCAGAACGCGACTTTCAACCCGCAATATTTACACCGCTGGACACAGTGGGACATTTTCTGGTCTCTTGCAGACCTCCACAGATGTCGTAGTGTTTAAAATACTCGGGAGAGAAATAAACTAGATTTTGATTCCTCTGATCATTTTTCAATATTATTGTTCATGTTAGTGGAAACTAATGTGGAATGCTTGTACTGTGTACTCAGATATTTTTGGTTGCAGGGGTCGATTCACAATTCCTAATTCTGCTTCTTTGCTAGTCGCTGATAGATCCACTCTCTCTCCCTGCTCCAAGAGCATTATTCTACGTCATTTTAAAGCTATGTATGGATCCTACCTCGTGTGTGTGTGTGTGTGTGTGTGTGTGTGTGTGTGTGTGTGTGTGTGTGTGTGTGTGTGTGTGTGTGTGTGTGTGTGTGTGTGTGTGTGTGTGTGTGTCTGTGTCTGTGTCTGTGTGTGTCTGTGTGTGTCTGTCTGTCTGTCTGCGTGTGTGTGGATTAATCTCAAGCGTGTGTACAGTGTCAGATACTTTCCTGCAGTCCAAGAAGAGGCGATCCACCCAACCTTCTCTTTCATGTTTAATCTCTGTGACTGTCACAAAACTCCAGGAAATTTATAAAATACGATTTTCCACCTATAAATCCGTGCTGATTTCCTGTAAGATTTTGCACCTCTCCCTGTGCTCCTAAATCCTTCCCTTAAAATCTCCTCCAATATTCTTGAATTTAAAAAAATATACACTGAAATTCAGTGTTTTATATCCATCATTCTTTTTTAATATATGGGGGTCAACATTTTTTTTTTTTTAATTTTCTGGCAACTGTTTTGACTGGGGAGGTTGAACGAAGACATTTGGGATTTTGCCTCAGCATCCAGGAAGATTTGCTATCCGATCCCATTGCTTTTGTTACAAGATCTTTCGAAAGCCTTCTCACTCCTTTTGTTTCCTTGACGCTTTCTCGTACCTGTTGATCTGGTCTGAATCAAGTGCCTTCTGTTAACTCTCTAATTTCTTCATTGAAAAGCTCTTTGAATCTTTACTAAGCTCTTTGCACACCTCGCTTTCTATTCTTACTTTCACTTATGCAAATATTCTCTCGAGAGAAGCTGGATGATAAGGATGACATTTATCTCCAATGTGTCTGGATGATAAGGATAATGGTTCTCCTGGATGACTCTGGCAGGACATCCAGAGCTGGTCGGTAATTTAACTTGTTCCAGGGAGGATGAGTTGAGCTGTCTACCTACTGGTCGTCTGTTACAGATGTTGCTGTTAAACTTGATTATCATAGTGACAAGCCTTTAGATAATCTCTGCCATAAAACACACACATAAACACACGCAAACACACATACATATACGCAAATACGCCCACATAAACACAC